>NW_014577106.1:0-21113 GCF_000485595.1 Priapulus caudatus | reverse complement strand
TCACTCGCTTTGCTCCCTCGGGCTTTGGGTTCGCTTCCGCTCTCTCGCCGTATAATCCCCCACATTTCACTACATTATTGCTCATTTGGTGCCCCTTCTTTTCTGCAAATTCTTGGATCCGCCCCTGGTACTACCATGTATGGTAGCATCACAAACCCAGTAAAGCAGCGAAGGGAAGCCAAATCCAAATTCATCAGCAATTTGCCGCACTTGCTGGGCATAAAGCTTACCTTGCTCAATTCTTTGCTCTTAACAAGCATGACATTAAGGTGTATTTATTGCCCTCACCTAATGAAAATAGTCGGCATGAATAAAGGTCATTAAAATGTTGCTGTGTTTTTGGACTATTTGGTTTACTGTTTGCTTATGTATTATTATAATGAATTATTATGCTGCATGATTATACATTATTATAATATATTATTAGCTCTTTATATGTTGTACTTTAGCGTCATTGTTTCAGTTCAGTGACAACAACTGTAAGCAACTTGATGTAGTCCTGTCCTAAGTGAACTACTTGTACTGCCTTCTGTTCGTGACATGCAATGCTGCATGCTGTGTGATCACTGTCAGGCACGCTGCAGCACTGTCCTAAAAGGTGGGGGAATGACAGATATTTCAATTTTTTTTATCACAAACTTCCACTTATTTGTTCTCTACCATTTTCTAAGGCTGTATGATTGTTGACTAATTATATCTGGTTAGTAATGGTGGTTGTCATAGTCTTATCTATAGCACTTGTAGCACTGATCAGGATAAGGCACTCATTTTATTATGCCATATTTCAGCAGTTAACTTTTCCTAGAGCATTTACTGCGTCGTGTTTGCTTGTGTGCATTTGCAATTCATCGCTGTTTCATCGCGCATCTGTGTAGAGTGTATGTATATGTGCTAATTTCTTTGTGTGCACCTTAGAATGGGTATAACTTAATTACCATGTAATACTTAATCCAGTGCTTTGAATTTAAATGTAATTTAAATCATTAGTATAAGTTTCAATAATGAGGCCTAAATTTTTAATGCTTCAAATTGATAGTCATTAGAATTATAGTTGGTTAATCAGACCTGCATCAACTCATCAAATATTTTAGATGAATTATATAACAAACAATAATTATGAACTGATTTTTGGTTCTAAGTAGAGATTTAAGGGCATATGACACCAGTGCACAGAAGTGCAAATGTAAGAATTATAATTAGGTCACACTCTTCAAGATTCACCCTTGATGTATATATTATAATATATATTATCTTGTTTTATCAGTGGATGACTGCAGGTAGAGGCGTGATGCACAGTGAGATGCCTCATGGAGACAAAGAGGCCATTGGACTGCAGCTTTGGGTGAATCTGAAAAAAACTGACAAGATGGTGCAGCCATCATACCAAGAACTTAAAGATGCAGACATTCCGAAGGTCACAAGTGAAGGTGTCACTGTCAAGATAATTGCAGGAGAGACCATGGGAGTGAAGGTGAACGTAGTCTAATATAATCAATGCATTGATATATGAATCTGTAATAAAATTGTGGAGGTTTATCACACAGGGTATTTTTTTACAATGGTAATTATATTTGGCATTGAGGTGTATGTTCCGAAAGTGGTTTTTCTTCTGATTATTGGTTATATGCTGCTTATAGTCTCAAGTAAGAACGCTGACTCCAAGCTACTATTTTGACATTTCGATGGAAAAAGGGGCGCACATGAAACTACCTTTGCCGAAAGGCTGGACCACGTTTGTTTATACGCTCACTGGAACTGTACAGTTTGGTAATGTACATGATGTCAAATGCAATATATTATCAGGAGTGAATAATAGAGGTTTATATATTATTCACTCCTGATATTATATTACAGTTATGTGAAAGTTGGTGCAATTAGTTTAAATTTTACACAAGTGCACATTCGTGGGCGTACTGCATGCATGTGAAACACGATACTTCTAACGCTACAGCTCGTTAATTGTACCATTATATCTCTGAGATTGCTTTTCTCTTTACCTGTATTGTATGGCTGTGTTATGGTGAATTCCAGTGGCATAAAATGTTTTCTATTACCCTAAAGGCATTTAAAAAATAATATAGTCGTATTGATTAGATAGATCATACAGTTGGAGTCCTACCCTTTTGTTCTAGACACCAATTTCAGAAAGTCGCATATTCAGGGCAATCCCACATCCTAGCAAATTGTTCCTACGTCCAGGACTGTATGTACTAGAGACAAGTAGATTAGGAATCATAGCCTATCCTTGCTTCTGATGGCAATTCTGTATTTCAGGACCAAGTGCACAGGTAAAGGAAGTAGAAGAGCACAGTACAGTCGTGTTTGAAGATGGGGAGATGGTGGAAGCACAAAATAAGGGAGATAAACCAGCTCGGTTTGTGCTGCTGAGTGGCCAACCTATAGGGGAACCTGTGGTGCAGCATGGTAAGTATCATACATTTCTAACAGTACAGAAGAATTGCTTCACGAAGAGTTATACGTTGTGATACCATGGATGTGGCACTACTACAACATTGCCATGCTGTAACACGTCAAGATTGAATACTTGAAGTCTTAAAGTAATTTTCCTCTAAAAAATCATTCTGTAATGTGCACAAATATATATTAATTGAGTGTTTGTTTCTTCAACGTCATATTCAAGGACCATTTGTGATGAACACTGCAGAGGATATACAGGCGACAATCAAGGATTACCACAATACCACGAATGGCTTTGAGAGAGCCCGAAAATGGAAGTCAAGATCTGGTAACAGACTGCTACAGAGTTCTTAAAGTTTTACGAGTTGTATTTATACTTTGTACCACTCTGAAGGTGTTTTTACTATTTTCACTGTTTTAACATTAGCCCAAGGTAGAGGTTGCATCATACCTTGTGATGAGAATTCTGGTTGGAGTTCCTTGATTGATATTCGGTTGCATTCAAGCGATTCGTGATTGATTGATTATAATTGGTTAATCATGATGATCGGGAATATTGAATGGGTAATACTAATATATATAGCTGGCACATGTACTATTTATTTCACTTCACCTATTACTAAGAGATCTATTACAGCATTTCTGTTGCATTGGTTTAGTGTAATCCTCATTATAATCTCCAAACCTCCTCAACATGTTTCAGGTGGTAGGGCTGCCAGCGCTTTATTTTGTTTTCCATTCTTAAATTTTTATATAGCCCTGCATTATTGAGTGGTGATTTTTCGTTTTATATTCGATTAAAAAATGGCTGCATGGATGTTTGGTGACTATCACATTAAATTTTGAAAATTTAGCATGACGATAGAGTAGGGGCAAGTATTGCACACGAAGTTTGTCAGTGCATTAGCGTTGTCTAACATGACGTATATATAGGAGGGACATCTATAAAGGTTAAACGATACTGTACCCATTGATATTACATAGTAGTTAATCAATATTTTGTCATGTCAATTAAATGCGAATCTGTTAAGTGAGGCTTAAACGAGGCATGCTGTAGATGTTTGCTGTCTTCAATTAAACCAATTTAAATGTGTCCATTTATGAAAAAACAAAACAAGCTCCACTGACTTGCATTGGCACATTATAATCATGTAAATTCAATGTAAAATTTGCTACGAAATACTGGTAATATTCCATCCCAAGTGCACTTTTCAAGTAGTTAATCAACTAGCATAAACGAATTATTTGTATATAAATATAAAATGTTGCACAGCAAGTTGGATCATTGCAGTTTACGCTAGCATAGAATCTATGTGTGGGTGGGTAAGATATTTTTAACGAATCCGGATAGCTTGTAGACTGTCTGTATGATAACCATGTGGAAATAAAAACTCATATTCATTTATAAGTGTGGCAGAATACTTTTGCACTCAAATGTGTCCTTTAATTAATTTGCTGTATTTCCTGTCCAGCTAGCATTCCAAAATAGCAACCGTACTACAGAAGCTGCATCTAGAAATGCTCTTCTAGCAGGCTAGTATGAGTGTATGCTTTCCTGTAAATACGATTAGAATAACTGTATATCAGTTTATAGATTACATGGGATATTTGTTACCACCAACATATTGTGCAGTATATAAAGATGTACACGGTATATACAAAATTAAACACACTGCAATTATATGGAGTATGTTAATTTATTATGATCGCAAAAAACACCTTTGACCCACCAGACAGATGCAATCTGTAGTAGAAACACCTAATCGTTAGGCTGAGGTATAATTTATAACTACATATATATATCTTATGAGTGTTTAAATGGACTCTAAATGACTTGCATAAACTTGCTAGTGATTTTCCGAACCAAGGAGATTCATAGCTATGGTTATCATTTACTACTATCAATATAAACGTTTTGCAATGCAGTACTGATTCATATTGTAACAAACCGCTAAGAAATGTGACAGTGAATTAATGGACAGTGAACAATCATTTGCGAATTTAAATGCAGCTAAAAGGTCAATCACATTTATCAACAACACAAGCTTACAAACTGTTCGTTGGAAGGAGCAGTTCAACATCAGTTGTGAACTTTTACAAATGCAAGTTAATGTTAATTCATACTTTTTCCCCAAATCTGGAAAGTCAACATTTTTGTTTGTACACTTCAAATACTCATCTTCCATGTGACAATTAAAGTCAATTAAAGTCATTTGGTGGAGGGGTCATGAAAAGGTGTATGGGCCGTGTATGCTTGTTATAATGTTGATAATTGTGAACAGCTCCCTACAAACAGCATGCATTTTTCATGCATCACACACGTCTCTTCAACACACGTTCCTTCTACTAATTCTATTAGCATCGCATCCACAACATGCACAGTGGCAGGGTTAATTAATTATATCACATTTGATTGGCACCGTAACACACGACAAAGGAATATCAACTGGCTCCCATCAAGCATATAATCTTATACCTCATAGGTTAACACCATCGATGTCTCCCAGTAAAATCCATTATGGAATTGTAGCAAAATGTATATTTTATACAAACACAACAGATCTCAATTAAAATTAACCATATTAATTTGTATACGTATGACTTCATTTGCAGAAAGGTGACATTTTATGACATCTCACTTATAGTAAATATATTACTTACATATATATTTATATATGTAAATATATATTTTAACTGAATACTTATAGTGATTATAGAAGTACATCCTAATAGTTAGTAAAGTAAAGCAAGTATAGTAAAGTTTGTTCCTAATGCATGTAAGTGTACCAAATTCACAATCAACATGGTCAAAATATCTAAACGAGGCTAAACTGGCTTTAAAAAACATGCACACTATTACAACCTCCTAAATATTGTGGATAAGAAGAATTATGGAGTTAAGTTCATGTGTTAGATTCATAACTTAAGGGGCATGTAGCACATTTCTCAAAAGTGTGATAGTACACACTGTCTGTTTTATTAAGCACCCGATAACAGCAATAAATCATAAAAATGTGCGTTCACAACAATTCAACACGTTAGTTTATCATCCTCATCATCATAATTACCCTCACCGGCTTTTAAAAATGGAACGTTACTACAGTTTTACTGTAAAACTATGCAAATGTGTTGGCTAAGATTTCTTCACTTTCCTTTGCAAATACCTTTCCTATGCCAGTGGCAGGAGCTGGCATCGTGGGACGACCAACAAAGGATAACTGAAACAACATCAACCGTATAAATAGTGATAACACATACATCAATAATAATAATAACTAGAAATGGCAGTTGTCGCCAACCACATGTATCCCCCGCGATCTAGTATGAATGAAATATCTCCTGGTTTTGGTACACGACACACCTTCTCCCCAAGATGTGTAAGTATACCAAGTTTGCTCGCGCGGGGTCAATTAGGGTCCGAGTTATAGAGCGGAAGGGAAATATGATCAAGGTCAAATAAAGGTTGCAGTGACCTGGTTTTGGTACGCGACACACCTTCTCCCCAAGATGTGTAAGTATACCAAGTTTGGTCGCGCTAGGTCAATTAGGTGCCGAGTTATAGAGCGGAAGGGAAATATGATGAAGGCCAAGGTCAAATAAAGGTCGCAGTGACCTGGTTTTGGTACGCGACACACCTTCTCCCCAAGATGTGTAAGTATACCAAGTTTGGTCGCGCTAGGTCAATTAAGGGTCGAGTTATAGAGCGGAAGGGAGTGTCTGCGGCGGCGGCGGCGGCGAGCGGCGGCTGGACAGATATGAAACCGTAGTATCCCCGCCGACTTCGTCACAGGGGATACAATAAATATTAATAAAAACAGTAATGAAATTACAGTTATGTAAATATGTTAGTAAAGTGAGTGATTACTTTTGCTAGTTTAATGAGCAGTAAACACTTCTTAACAACAATAATATTGTGACAAATTATAGGAAGACTGTCACTTACCTTAATTCCCACCAAGTTCTCAAATCTTGGCGACACAAATGACCAGGCACCCATATTACGTGGTTCCTCCTGACTCCAGATGTAACCTGTGGTGGTAGAGCAATCGAATTAAAGAACAAATCAATACGAAATAATATAAGATCCATATCATGAGTTAATAATATTTCTAATTCTGTCGAGCAAACTACACTCCCACCAAGTACATTAATTGTTATTATATGAACAGGGCTGTATCCTGAGCAAAGAATGCAATCAATGAGCATGAAGTGCACAGCTGGGTGATCTAACTGAATTATAATAAGAGATTACTTTTTTGATGGTTTGAAGAAATAGCATAATTGATGTAAGGTACGATTATGCTGATGGAACCATTATGTGCTATTATCTATCATATTTAATTTTATAGTTATTTATATTAACTTGACAAAATTATTTTTTTCTTTCTCCAAAATCTATGAAGCACTTGCCCCCATGCTTACTGAAGTTTGCAGCCTTGTCTATTAGTACTGACACAACAACACGCTCCTAGAATTTACTAGTAGAGATACCCAGCATTGCACAAGTAAAAATATGACAAGATGCAATTTAAAAAGGTGGAATTCCCCCAGCCACCTTCCCTACGCCCCCAAGCCACTCTGCTTTATTCCTCTTATGCTCACCCTCAGCTACCTTCCCTGTGCCCCCGGCCAGTCTGCTTCATTCTGATCACCTACCCCACCACTGTCTCATTCACTTTCCCCGGCCACACCCACTGTTGCATTATACTCATCTCGCCCGCCTCGGCCCGCCTGTCATTCAGCTCATCTGTCTGTATGTGAAGGAACAGGTGCATATAGCGCAAAACCACAAACATTAACATAGACTGCCTAAGCTTCAGCATAGACTATCTGACTATAGAGCAAATGTGCGCTAACCTGACCTAGGAGGCAACGTGCATGTCTATGAAAAATCGGCTCTCTAGGTCTCTCCATTTGGTGATGATTAGAGGAGGGATGGTCGGACAGGCAACCATTAACGGCAAAGAGACTTTCCTATCACTCACTAGATACTTACTTTTCGCCTGAGGAAACTTTTTAACCTCTTTCTGTAGAGCTTCCATCGGAAATGGACACAATCCCTATAACAAAGTAACATTTGGCTACATTACCAATCACACACTACAACATACACGTACAAGGACAAATGAGCTGGATTATCCTTGCACTCTACATGTTGACTGGTGCAAAGGTATTGACACATTTAAACTGCCCGAGTATTTAACGAAAAATGCAGTGGCAGGCATCACGTATATAAATTCATTACGATACATTATATGTAATAGATAAGTACATGGATTAATGCCTAGTCACCTCCTGTATGTTGTGAGCATTGCTTCTTTTTCCACAAATGACAACAAAAATACACCAGTACAATAGTACCATAGAATACATGTGATTATCGAAACTGAAACTAGTGGTGTTATTGTACCTGCTAAATCAAGGCACATAGCGCACTCACCTCCACCCTGACTATCGCAGTATCGGTGGCAGCAATCGCACTTCTCTGTTTCTGTAGTGCGTAGAAGTGCTTGCCACTGCAGAACACCACCTTCTTGACAGCACCACTATCGGCGGCTTCATCGGAGAGCACAGGCTGGAAGTGTGTACCGGGCGCCATCTCTAGAATGCTTGAAGTCGCCGCCGGCAACCGCAATAACGTCTTTGGAGAGAAGACGACCAGCGGTTTCCTGTAGTTTCTTACCATCTGTAATGCAAAGATAAATCACATCATTATCTTTTGAATTCACGCACGTTTGATTTGATAGACCTCACTGCCAACTCATTATCTGCTATTATTTCTTATTTGTCATATACGGATGTAAAAAACGTTCAATAATCTGATATATTTACCGCAAAAGGTTGTAAAACCTAATTACCCGTAACTCAAACACTTGCCACAGTTACCTCGATAAACTCGATTCTGCTATAATTTCCAACTATAAAGCTGACGAGCTAAACCACACATCAATGATGGCTCATGGAAGACAGACTACTACAAGCAAGACCCACGAGGCTGGTGCAAGCAACACCGTGTGCACAAAGCACAGCAGTACTGTATGCAACAATACCTAATACAATAGCACCTGTTATTATTCATACCTCATATAAGTAATAAGTAAGTAGTAAGTATGTTAGTATGTAGTAAGTAAGTGAGAGAGAGCATGATGATACAAGTAACAACAATTATGTGTGACTAAAAGTGAGAGCGTGCTGGTACAAGTAACAACAAGTATGTGTGCATATAAATGAGGGCATGCTGATATGAGTAACAACAAGTATGTGTATAAATGAGAGCATGATGATATAAGTACCAACACGTATGTGTGAGTAAAAGTGAGAGCATGCTGGTACAAGTAACAACAAGTACGTGTGCATATAAATGAGAGCATGCTGGTACAAGTAACAACAATGTATGTGTGAGACTGTGAGTATAAGTGTATACTATCTATATATTATTAATATCTAATATAAGTAATAAGTAAGTACTAAGTATGTGGATAAATGCATGATGATATTAGTAACAACAAGTATGTGTGAGTATAAGCATAAAAGTATAAGTGATAATAATAATAATAATAATAATAATAATAATAATAAGCATAACAGTTTTAGTATAAGTGAGAGCGTGCGTCGCGCACCTGTCTGCGCAGCAGGTGGAAGTACTGAGCGGGCGTGGTCGGGTTGGCAACGTGCAAGTTGACGTGGTCGCCGTCGGCTGCGTCGTCGTGGCTGTCGGTCAGCTGAAGCCAGCGCTCGACCCGCGCGGACGAATGTTCGGGTCCCGCGCCGTCGTAGCCGTGCGGCAGCAGTATCGTCATGCCACTCTGCGTAAGCCACTTTGCTGCGGAAATGTAACGTGGGGTTAATCGCATATAATCTGTTCTCCTGGAAAGATTTGGCAGGAAGCTCTATAAAATCATTCACACACCAATCATCAAATCATTCAATGAGGGAGCTTCATTTCTGTACATATGGTAGAATGTTCTAAAAGAGAATATTTGGCTGCAAAAAGGAAATATGGATGCATGGATGCCTCTGTGATTCTGTAAGCTACTATACTAGACTATTCTAGTTGAGGTAAACAATGTTTGCAATCTTAAGAAAGCATGGGACACTTACTCTCCCCAGACGAGATCATCGTATCAATAATGATTTGTGCACCATTGAAGAAATCTCCAAACTGTGCCTCCCATATGCAGAGGCAGGTTGGATTATCTATGCTCATGCCATAATCAAATGCCATCACTGCCTCCTCGGATAAAATGCTATTACAAACCTGCAACAAAAATGTACCAGGTGCAGTCTGTGAGTTATGGAAAATTACAGATAATATAACAGCAATAGCATGCATAATCATGGGATACCAGGGGCCGGTTTCACGAAGTGTGATTAACTTTAATTATGATTTAATAACTAATCATACTTAACCTCGTGTAATTATGAATAGTTAATCATACTTAAAAATCAGTTTCACGAAGCGATTTAAGTACATATTTAACTAATCACATAATTAGCCGACTTGCACAAATTACACTGTATTCAAAATGGCAAACAACGCCAAAAGTACCTGCAAATTCTGTACATGAAAAGGAATTAATTTGCAATTACAATGACTAAATTAGTACACCTAATCTTAGATAATTTAAATTTCCTTGGGGAAAAATTTCCAATTGTAAAATGTGCAGCCTACTTAACATACTACTACTAGTAGGACTACTAGCAACTAATTATGATTAGTGGATTTAATCATGCTCCTGAGTAGAATTAAATATTGTGATTAACTTAATCATGATTAAAGTTAATTACGCTTCATGAAACAGTCACTTCAATTTAAGTACGGAAAGTTAATCATGATTATGGACTTAATTACGCTTCGTGAAACCGGCCCCTGATAATCACATAATAGCGCCATTATAGACATCAAAAATTAGAATTGAATCATTGGATAATGATTTAATATTTCAATGAAAGGGAAGGTAAAACCCCAAGCCCTATAAATACAAAGCAATGAATGAACTTCCCAATTTTTCCATTTTAACTGGTTACATTTTAACATGCATTTACATTAATATACATATAAATTAATCTGCAATGATAGAACCTAGAGTGTGTACCAGTTATTACTAGTTAATACTTCCTCTCATACCTCAAAATATCCCTTCTGATCTTCTGCTACATCGTTGAGTGGTATGTAGGGTTCACTTGTCTCCTGATCTACTAACATGGCATGTCGATGACTAAATGTGCCCCTTCCCACATCTTGCCCGCTGAGCCTCACATTGTAATCTACAAGAAAGAAAATACTAGAATACTGCAAAGCCCAAGTTTCACTACTGCGCCAAATGGTAAATGCTATGATTGCCATCTGTATTTGCCGTGATAAATGGACAAAATCCACGTCAACACACCACTGGTGCTGCCCTACCTTGCATAGGTCTGTAACTTTCTCATAAACTTCATTTTGCCAATGTATCATGCTTCATCCCACATTAATTGTGTTGTTACAAAGTGAGTGGGACTCATAACCTTCTTTGAACAGGTGTTATATAAATAATATATATATATACAAAGGGAGACAGAGAGAAATAGTTAGATAGATAGAGAGAAATACAGAAATACAGACAGAAATACAGACAGACAGAGATAGACTGCAGGCATGTATGTCTGAAACCATTATAGTATAACATTCTGACATTATACAAGTTAAATAGGTTAAATATTCAAGTTGAATGGGAATGGAATTAAAGCGCCTACCTTGCATGAGCAGAGAACCGATTGCCATAGATTCAGCTGTTGCCCAGTCGAGTGACGTTCCTTCCTCGAGCTGTTTTAACCGGACTGCGACGTGATGCTTCTTTAGGGTTTTATGTATCACCTAAACAAAAATATTGACATCCGTGTATCATCATCGTACGGTGCAAATATCCTTAAGTTGCAGCAGCATAAAAACACCCAAGATCCTTAAAACCGATGTAACCCAAAGCAACGTGCACACATGACGGAAACGTGGCCTCATTGAATTGTCGCGTAAATTTATGGTTTCTAGTTCAAAGTCATTGACACAACCTGTGTTCCTGTGTTAACACCTTGCATTTATTCACAAACATCGCTACAGAGTCGTAAAATTAACTCTAACAAGTGCGAATAAAGAAATAAGTGCTTTTTGGCTGTTATGTAGTTGAAAAATTTAGGGTTTTTTGCCATCCCAATGAATTTCACTGTATAGATAAATACATTAGATAAAGGACTACTTCTTACATGATCACACTCACAAAGTCTTTAGGGTACTGAACAGATTTGGCTCCTATATATCGAAGCAGGTCCATATTAATGCCAGTGTCCCAGGTTAGGATTTCATGTGGGGCCTGCACCATTCCTGCCCACTGTTTTTCCAGGTGAGTGGCCTACAGGTGAAGCAAGTAGGTTAGGTTATACACACGCACGCACGCACGCATGCACACATGCACACATGCACTTGTACATGCACGCACACACAGGCATGCACACACATCCAACCGAGGCCGAGGGCCGAGGCCCGACGGCGAGCCAGGGGGGAGAAAAAAAAAGGAAAAAGCGGGAAAAAGGGAAAAAACGCAAACAGGGCAGCGGGAGACAGGCGAAAGGGAGAGGCAGGCAGCGCGAAAACACAGAGAGCGGAGGCAGACCAGAAACAGGGGCAAAGGAAGCGGAAGCCAGGGGGGGGGAGGCGAGAAGGACACGGGGGGGAAAAGCCCAAAGGGAGAGAGTGCGAGGACCGGCGAAGGAGGGGAGAAGAAGAGAAAGAAAGGGGAGAAAAGGGCAAAGGACGAAGGGCCAGGAGAGGCAAAGCCAAAGGGACAAGAACGGAAGCGAGGCCAGGGAAACGGCGAACAAGAGGAGGGCCGGGGAGCAGGGGGAGGGGGAAGGCGGGGAAACGGCGGGGGACAAAGAGGGACAGGGGGGGGACGAGGGAGGGAGGGCCTGCGAGGCCGGCCGCGACGACTCGGAGGACAGACAGGGGAGAGGGGAAAGGGGGGCGGGGGCAGGACGCGGGAAGGGCCGCAGAGGCGGAAGCAGGGAGGGGGCAGAGGGGGACGCCGCAGGGAGACAGGGAGAAGCGAGAGGACCCAGAGGGACGGGGGCGGGCAAGGCGGGACGGGGGGAGGGGGGGCTGGCGGCAGGGGAAGGACGGAGAGAAAATCAGGCTCAAGGAGGGCCGGCGTCGGGGAGCAGGGACGGCGGGCAAGGGAGGGAGGGCGAGGACCACAGGGGGAAAAGCGAAGGGGGGAAGTAGAAAAAAGGTCCAGGGGGGGAGAGGGACGGGGGGGAAGGGGGCCGACCGCCACGAGAAGGGTTGACCGGCAGAGGAAGCCGCACAAAGGTATGGGGTGGCGGGAGCGCGGAGAAGGAGGAGGAGCAGGCGGACGCAGAAGCGGAGAGGGGGGGCAGGCAAAAGCCGACAGAGAGGGCGGCAAGCGTGGGGAGCATAAGGACGGAAGGCGGGGCGGAAAAAGAGGGCGGACGCAGAGGGAGCAGGGTCCGCGTAAGAAGAGTACGGTGGAGGAGGGGGAACAACCGGACGGCCCAAAGAGAATGGCATGAGGGGGGCAGATGTGGGCGAAAGAAGTGCGGGCAGCGGGATAGGAAGAGGGAAGGTGGTGAGAGCATGCAGACTGGCGCTTTCCTTTAGGCAACTGTTCCGGAAAGATGTCATAGTCGACCTGATGTGTTGGCGTCGCTGGGGACATAACGAACTGGACGACGCAATGTTTACGAACCCCGGCATGTACAAGATCATTAATGATCGTCAGAGTGTTCCAGACATGTATTCCGAACAGCTGGTCGTAAGTATGAAAGTAGTCGGTTTTAAAACACATGCTTTGTTGATGGATTTTTAGCTCATCTGACTTCGTCAGATGCAGCTTGTAGAATCGCATGAGCGTGCGTTGGTCCGTGCGTCTGTCCGTCTGTCCGTCCGTCCGTCAAGAAGAGGGTTAAACATGGATTCCTGAACTGCCTCAATGATGTCACAGTGTTCTCATATTCATGGCACATCCATAATCTGGAAAGCCACGGAACACGGCTGAAGCACAGGATTACGGCTCAAAGGTCCTTGGATCGAATCCCATCAGATTTTTTATTATTTACCTGTTTTCTGTATTTTTCTATCTTTATCCATTTAACTATTTCTTTCCAATTAAGGTAAATATTTACAGGATTTATTTACACAATTTCATAACAACAAATAATTTTTTTTTAATAGAGTTAGGGTTAGGGTCACAATGCACCATAAAACAAAAGTTTCAGGCACGCGATTTGTATCAACCAATGGGATTTGGGAGATATGCAGAATGCAGAAGGTTGCTGAAATGATGTGTACGCAACTGCGTATCTGCATATCTGCGCCTAACAAAGGTACGTGTCACTACGCACGACTTAAATGTTACGTTTATAACCGTAGCAACAGACCTCAGATGAACCCAGACGCCCTGCGGCTCTTGTTTTAAATGTAGAAATAAATAAAAAAGCGATCTAAACCTAAGTGAAGTATTTAATAACATCATTGTTTATGGTTAAATCCTTAAATTATTTACCTTGACAGTTCAGTTTAAGGATTTAACCATGAACAATGATGTTGTTAATGTTTTAAAAGAAATCCGACTGAACTTTGAAGATAACTTGAGTATTGTTGAGTAAGTTGAGACTTGTGTGTTTCCTACAGGCCGAGGAATATCTATGAGAATCTATAAGAAATTATGTGTGAAATGATGTGAGATGTAGATCAACAACTATTATGCAAGTTCTAGCATTGGTTGATGGCATATATTCAATGGCTTTCAGGAAGAAAACGTTCTGTCTCAGGAGGAAGTACAGAAAACTGTTGGTGACTACAATAAAGAATTGAATGACCACCACGAACAAATGAACAACTACACTCCAAAGGTGATGTTGAATAAGCATGTCGTATTTATATTTAAATATTATATATATTTAATTAATATTTATTTATATTAATAATATAATTATATTATATATGATAAATATATAATATATTAAATATATATTATATTTAAATAATATTATTTTTTATTAAATAAATATATATATATTATATAAAATTATATATAAAATTTATTATAATTATAATATAATAATTATATATTATATTTAATATATTATTAATTAATATATAAATTTATATATAATTTAAAATAATATATAAATTATTATTTAATATATATTATATAATATATAATATTAATATAAATTAATTTAATAATAAATATATAAACTAATTAAATTATATATATTATTATTAATAATATAATTATATATATAATATATAAATATATTAATATTATATATATATATATTTATATATATATATAAATATATAATTTAATAATAATAATTATTATATTTAATATATATAAATTATTTATATTATATATAATATATAATAAAATATATATATATATTATATATAGTATTTAATATAATATATATTATAATATATTACTATATTTGAATTTAATTAAATAATATAATAATAAATTATTATATATTTATATATAAAAAATATAAATATATAATATATTATATTATATATATAATATATATATATATATATATTATTATAGAAATAAATATTAATAATAAATTTAAAATATGATATATTGTATATTATATTAATTTATATGATAATTATAATAATTATTATATTAATATATTTATATGTAATAATATAATAATATTATTATTATTATAAAATAATTTGATATAAATAATTATTATATTTTATATAAAATAATAATATATAAAAAATATAAAATATTTAATATATTATTATATATATCATTTATACATATTTATTTATTATCTAATAAATAATATATTAGATATTATATATATTATATATATATATATTATATATTAAATAAATATTATATATATATATATATTAGATATTATAATTAATATATATAATTATATAATATTAATATATATAATATAATAATAATTTAATAGATATAATAATAAATTATATAATTAATATATATTATAATATTATTTAATTTAAATATATAATAATATAAATATAAATATTATATATTACTATAATATAATATATTATATATATTATATATATTAATTATATTATATATATAATATAATATATATATTATAATTAGATATTATATTATATAAATAAATATATATATATAATTTATATTAAAATAATAATTTATATTATATATATAATTTATATAATAATTATAATTAATATATAATTAATATTATATATATATATGATATATGAATATATATTATATTATAATATTATAATATATATAACTATATTAATTATATTATATATATATATATAAATATAATAATATATAAATGTAATAATAATATAATTATATGATATAATATATATAATAAATATATAATAAATGATATATATAATAATGTATATTAAAATATATAGGATATTAATAATTTATATAATATAATATAAATTAATAATTTATTATTATAATATATAATTTATATTAATATTAATAATTTAATATAATAAATATTAAACATTATAATAATATATTGTATAATAATATAAGTATAATATATATAAATATTATATATTATTATTATATCAATATAATTGTATAATTTATTTATAATATATATATATTATAAATAATATATTATAGTTATAATATTATATTATAAATATATATATTTAAAATATATATTAAGATATTATAATATAATTTATTATATTATAATATATATATATTTTAATATAATTAGAATAATGAATAATATATAAAATATAATAATTTATATATTATATATTAATATAATTATAAATTATATAATTATATAAAAATATATATATATATATATATAATAAATAATATATTTATATAATATAAATAATTATTATATTTTTATAAATATAAATAAATATATAGATAAATAAATATTATCATTAATTATTATATATTTATATTATTAAATATAAATATTATATATTATAAAGTTATATATAAAATATCAATATATAAATATATAAATATAATAAAGTAATAATAAATTATAATTAATAAATATATAATATTAATATTATATATAGATAATATATTTTATGATCTATATAAATTAACCTATTATTTATTATATAAATAATATATATAATTATATTATAATTTAAATATATATTAATAATAATAAATTATATGATTTAATATAATTATATTTATATTAAATATAATAAATATAAATAATAATTTATATTAATATTATATAATATATATATAATAATTATAATAAAAATTATATATAATAAATATAAGTTAAGTATATTATAAATATTATTAATAATATATTAATTTATAATAATTATATATTAATATATATTATATTATTTTATATTTAATATATATATTAATATAATATAATTATATATATATATTTATATATAATTATTTATATATAAAATATTATTATATATTAAATATATAATATAAATATATAATAAAAGTATGATATAAAATATATTTAATAATTATTAATATATATATATTAAATATTTTATTATTTAAATATTTATGATATTATATTTTATATTATAATTATAATAATATAGTATATAATATATATTATATAATAATTATAATATTATATTATATAATTATTAAATTATATATATATATATTTATATAAATTTATATTTATATATTAATTATAAAATTAATTAAATTATATATAATATAATAATATAATATTATATAGATATATATTAATGATATATTATATTATTATTATATATTATAATATATAATATTTATTATATTATAATATATATATTAATTAAAATATATAAAATTAAATTAATTTATATAAGTATTAATATTATTATTATATATTTATATATATTTATATTATATATTAGATATTATTAATATATTAATATATAATATTATATATAATTATATATATATCATTTATATATATAAAATAATAATTTTATTAAAATAATATAAATATATATTAATTTATTTTATATAAATTATATAAATTAAAATATTATATAATTAATTATATTAAATTATATATATAATATATATTTAATATATATTAATATTAAAAAAATATTTAGTATATAATGATATATTCATGATTATAGTATAATAATTTTTATATAATATATATAATAATATATAAATAATTAAATTTTATATAAATTTATATAATATATACTTATTTTTTAATATTAATTTATAAATAATATTAAATAATATATATATATATAATATTATATATATATAATATATAAATTATATTACTTATATATTAATATAATATATAGATAATATATTATTATATATATATATTATTATCTTATATATTAATATATATATATAAATTATAATAAAAAATGATAAAATTTAATAATATATATATAAAATTAATATTATATATTTAATTTATATTATATTATAATATATAATTATATATAATATAATATATATATATATATAATAAATAATAATATGATATATTAATATTATATATAATTAATAATATTAATATATTTATATTATATATATAATAATATTATTATATTATAATATATAAATAATATTAATATAATATAATAATATATATTTTTATTAATAATATATTAAATAAAATAAAATTATAAAAAATATATTATTATATAAATATTTATATTTAAATAATTAATATCATAATATTATAATATTATAATAAATTATACAATAATAAATATATAATAATATTATTAAATAATAAATTTTATATACTAAATATATATAATTATAATTAATAATATTAATTTTTATTTAATATATATATTATATAATTATAATATTTATTATAAATATATATAAATAATTATTTATATATTATAATATAATAATATTTATATATTAAATTATATATATATTAAAAATATAAATATTAATATTATTATAATAAAAATATTAAATAAGAAATAAAATTAATATAATATTTATAATATAAATTAAATATTTAATAATGATATTTAAATAAATACTATAATAATATTAATTATTTATATAATAATATAATATTATATATAATTATATTAATATAAAATATATAATATAATATCATATAATTATAATAAATTTATATTTATTTATTAATAAATAATTATTTATTATTATATATATATATATAATAAATAATATATGTATATATTATTTATATATTAATATAGTAATATATAATTATAAATATATATATATTTAAAATATTATATATATATATAATAAATAATAATTATATTAATTAAATTAAATTAATAATTAAATAATATATATATATATTTATAAATAATTATAAATTATATATATTAATTATATTTTTAATTATATTGATTTATAATATATATTAAATATTATTTATAATTTATATATTATAATAGTATAATATAATTATAAATATGATTTATTATTTTTATTATATCTAAATATATTAATAATATATATTATAATTATAATTATATTATATAATATTAATATATATTAAATATTATTATATAATATATAATATATTATAATAATATATTTAATTATAATATATTTATATATTATAACTAATTATATATTTATATTATAATAATTATATATATTAAGTAATTATAAATTATATATATATAATATTATATATGATAATATATATATATATAAATTATATAAACAAAAAAAAAATATAATAATATACATAATATTAATAATAAATATATTATTATAATAATATTAATATATAGAATATTAAAATTATTATATTTTCATTATAAATAAATATATAATATATAAAATAATATAATGTATATTAATAATATAATTTATATAATAATAAAAATAATTATAATAATAATTATATATATTAATAATATTAATATAATAAATAATATTATATAATATAATATATTTAAATATATAATTAATAAAATATATTAAATTATATGATATAAATATATATTATATTAATATATTATATAATTTATATTATTAAAATATATATATATATATATATTATAATATAATATAATAATTAATATATTTATATTGAATATTAATATATTATTATATATAAAAATATTATTATAATAATATATAATTAATAAAATATATATATAGTTTAATTTATAATAAATATAAATAAATATTTATATTAATATATATATAAATAATATATAATAATATATATAAAATATATAAATTATAAATATATAATTAATTATAATTATATATATATATTTATTAATATATAAATTTAAATATATATTTATAAATATAAATTAATATTATAATAATATATAATATATTATATATAATTATAAATAATATATATAAATATATTAAATTTAAATATATATATTAATTTTTAATTAAAAAATAATATATAAATATTTATAATATATTTTAATATTAATAATATAAATATAATTTTAAATATATATATTCATTAATATATATATTAATTTTATTTAAATAATTATAATATTTTATATATTTAATATAATAATATATATATATAAATTATAATTTTATATATTATATATATATATTTATATTATTATCTTATATGTTAATATATAAATATCAAATAATTTATTATAATTATAATATATATATTAATATAATAATAATATATATATAATATAAATAAATATATTATTAATTATTAATTAATATATTAAATTATAATATAATCAACATATAATATATATATATATTATATATATTATATAAAACATATTAATCAAAATATATAAATATTATAAATTCATGTTAATATAAATATATTAATAAAATTATATAATTATTATTGTATTTATATTATTTATATATTTATATAAATAATAATTTTTAATAAAATAGTTCCAGTTATGTCTATACTGGTTGTAATATAACATGGAACCTACGTTTAACAAAGGTGAGTTATTATATAAGAATTTACATATTATTAAACTAAGCACAATGACAACATAAAAATAAATGTTAATATGCATAAATATATATTGAAACGTTAATACAGACAATAGGCATAATTGATTAACTACACTCCATATATTAATCACATGAGTCTAGGATTTATGATTATTTAATTATATTATTTATAATAATGATAGAGATTTTAATATGTGAATTAGGTATAGAGTGATGTGTTTTTATTCAGTGATACTATATGAGTGAACAAAAGCCTATTGTCTGATTACGTTGTTTAACATTTTTTAGTGTCTGTAGCTAGTTAATGTAATGTCTCTACAATTACTTCACCCTATGAACTGGCAGTACAAAAGATTGTGACACACATACTCTACCTCAGTGACGTTTTGATTGAGACTGGTTGTAGTCAAATGGAATGCTGGATGGCTAGCCACTGAATTTTCATCCAACCTTAATTTGCCACTGCAGATCATTATAGTCTCTTTCAACTCATACAGTTGTTATTGAACTGTGACCAAACAAGCATTTCAGATATGCTTTCATATCCATTTGACTGCGCTATAATTCATCCATGTCTAAAAAGTGCGGAGTTTTAATGGTTTTCTTTAGTTTAATCATTCCTATGTATCCGAATTTCCAACGGCTAACATATGTGGTCCGTGTGTGTGCATGCCTGTGTGTGCGTGCATGTACAAGTGCATGTGTGCATGTGTGCATGCGTGC
>NW_014577105.1:744398-754910 GCF_000485595.1 Priapulus caudatus | reverse complement strand
GGTGCGTGGTCACTGTGTGTGCGACGGTGCGTGCTACCGTGCGTGCGTGGCCGTGCGTCTGTGCCTGCGCGTGCGTGTTTGTGTGTCCTTGTGTGTGCGGATGTGCGTCCTCGTGCGCTCGTGAAGTGTGTCACTGGTGTGGTGGCGTGTCGTGTGTGTGTGCTGTGTGGTGTGCGTGCGTGTGGCGTGTGCGGATGCGAAGGTGTGCGTGTGAGTGTCGTCGTCTGTGTGTGGCGAGTGCGTGTGCGTGACTGCTTGTTGCGTGTTTAGTGTGTGCACTGTGTTGCGTGGCCTTGCGTGTGGTCGTGGGGTGCATGAGTAATCTTGGACTTTTGTTTCTGTTTCCACTGGAAAATCCTGGCCCAGGGCGGGCTTAATCTTTATTCAACTAAATCGCAAAGCCAAAACACAATAAGAATAGCTGTAAAACTGATTGTTTATTTTGCGCTCAAGTGCATAATGTATCTTACATAAATGCCATAATTATAGCTCAGAAAGCGCTATCTACGTATGCGACCTCGTAAGCCCATATTGGTAAACCGAAATTTTCAGTGAAAAAAAAAACTTCATTAAAACAGGTCCCAAACCAAGTGACGGTCATTCGGTATCGTTGTATGCACGTGAATCCCTCATGGGCGCCAGTGATTCGTGGTTGTTTTCACCGGGCGTTCTGCTGTGTGGTTCAGGTGGCGGACTACTGTACTGTGAAGCCCGTAGCTCCGCCCCCGCACCTACTAGGGGCGTCCATTCCACAAAAATTACATCTGTTGGCGACTGTGGGGACAGATATCCATGTATGTCAACAAACCCCTAGCCCGTAACGCCCTTTTGAACCTTAACCTAACCCTAATGCTAAACCCGTAACCCTGACCCTACAACCGCTGATCCATAAACCCTAAATCCTACACTAGTGCTTGCATCCCCACGTCTGCGTGCACCCTCCTCGCGACGCCCCGGGCGGATAGTGGTAGAGATTTCGCTTTACACCGGAGAGACTCTTATTTCCAAACCACAACAGCGAACAACAGGGCACGGCGCATTTCTGAACAAGTAACTAGAAACACCTGGGATCGTAAAACACCAAGCCGGGTTTAACACCCAAAATTGCCACTGTAAGAGATCAATGCGCCACAGACTCAAAATAAGGGAAAAGTCGAGCCATAATAAAATGCCAGGGTAAAAGCAGCGCGATTAATTGAGTAAATTAAGTAAAACCAATAATTAGAATAGGAATGATGAAATGGAAAATTGTTACTCGACCGCCAGGGCAGCAACGTGGATCGGCCTAAATGCGGGCACGCGGCGTCGTAAACAAACGGCAGGTACGAGCACGGAGGAGACCGGGCTATAAACGAAACAAGCGATTTGCCAGCTGGAATACCCCTGCTGTAATTACCTAGGGACACAGGGGAAAAAGCACGTGACCAGGTAGCAACCAGGCAGTCAGTATATAAGGCGGGCCGCAAAAGCGTAGAAATCAGAACGCCCTGGGCAGCCGCTCGCACTAGGAGAACCCAGGAGCACTCGGGAACCAAGGCAGAGCCCCTGCCTTGCCGGCTATAGGAAGCACGTTGGAGAGACCAAGGCGAGCCCTGGCCTTGCCTTATGAGGAGAACCACGGAGCACTGACCTTGCTATTAGGGATCACGATGGAGAACAAAGGAGCACGTGTGGACTGCTCACTAGCCCTAGGGATCAATAACGAGAAGCCACAAAGCACTTGCCCTGTGCCTATGGAGTCACTTAGGAGAGACGCAAGGAGAACGGCTGACGGCCTCATAAAGCCAGCTAGGAATCAATAGGAGAACCAAGGAGCACTGGAAAGGCCCCATAGCCCATAATTACTTCCCCACTAGAAGAAGCCAAGGAGCACTGACGCCCCCCGAGGATTATGAGGGAGCACCCGCTACGGCGACGCACCCCCCCCGGATTACGAGGAGCACCGTACGGGACGCACCCTCCCAGGAGTATGGCAGGTAACCGCTGCAGCGGGGACACCTGCAAACCGCCGTAGAATCACTCGGCAGCACCCGCTTACGGGGACACACCCCCCTTTACCTCCTTAGGATTCGAGGAGCGGCCTGACCCAATAGTGGGGAAGGCCACTGACCTAGAGCCATATCACGGGCGAAACACCTGAATCCAGTATATGGAGAACTAGGGCAGTCCGACGGGAAACCAGACAAACGAGTGCGAGTTTCACCCCTTGGGCGAAACGTAGAAGAAAGAAGGAAAGAAAGAAAGAACGACAGAAGACAGAAGAGGGAAGACAGAAGAGAGGAGACCAGAAGACAGAAGATAGAAGAAAGAAAGAAAGAAGAAACGCAGATAGAAGGAAGAAGAGAGCCGATAGAAAAAGAAGGACAAAGGATGAAGAAACGAAGAAAGAAGAGAGAAGCAGAAGAGGGAAGACAGGAAGAGAAAGAAACAGAAACAGAGGTAGAAGAAAGGAAGAAGGGAAGACAGAAGCAGTGGAGACCGAAGAAAGGACGGATAAGAAGAAGGGAAGACAGAGGAAACGGAGGAGAAGACGGGAGACTCCGGAGAACGGCTGCGACGCCAACGCAGCACGGTGCCGTTTACCCCTTTATTTTTTCACTCCGTGACCTTCAATAGAGACGTCGGACTCGTTGTGCACTTCAGGTAGTTCTAAATCTCTTGTCGACCTAGCATTTCCCTTTGGCCTTCTTTGCCCGACATAAACCGATATTTAATGTTGTACGACGATGTGCTGTAGGCGGAGAATCAAAGAATACCGTTCAGGATATACTCAAGAACTTGCATGTGGTGGTGGATTATTTGCCTCTGTTTGTTTATCTCCTGGCTGCCTCACGCAACACAGCTCCCGCTTTGCCTGGCGACAAGAAATAATCCTTGCAAAAATCAATAGTGCATTCACCACGCTCGTAGCGGCTACCCCTAGGGCCACTACAATAGCAACACCCATTTGACAGGGGAGAGGATAGCGATCCGCATTTTAGGGCGCGACTCCTGATTGGCTAATTGTTGTCTTCTCCGTATTATGATTTTATTTTTTTATGTGTATTTTGAGATTCTTGTTTTATTTACGAAATTAGGGAAAGGGGTTAGGGTACTAGGCAGAGCCGATGGTTAGGTTAGGCATTAGGGTTAGGGTTAGCGGTCACTGATCGTCTATAATAAAACTATTATATATATAAAAATAAATATATATAATAAACTGATCTCTATAATAAAACTATATATAATAATATAATATATAATATAAGTTATTTATAGAGATCAGAGGTTAGGGTTAGGCATAGTTATCTATACTATTTCTATGGGGTTAGGGCAGAGTTAGGGTTAACTGATTTCTATATCCAGAACTAGAGTCCTATTATACAGAGAGTTGCGCCATGACGAGTCGAAAACTAGTCGGTCACGGTCGCGTTGTGACGACATGTTGTTTCCAAATGAATACTGCACGGCTATAGGCGGCCGGGGTCTAAGATAGTGCTTTAGGCAATTTAAGACTCTCATATCGGTGCGGGAACGACTTGAGTTACATTTCTCGAAAATACTAGTACAAACATAGGAACACAACTGTCTTAGGCTAATAAATCTCTTGTAATTTTTTGAATTTGGTTGAAGGCGACGATTCAGTCTAATTAATTTACTAGCGGGACCATTTAGCTAACAGCGTATCCATAAGCGCGTACTTAACGCGGCAGCTCGGGTGGATACATTTGGAAACAACATGGAGTCAAATCCTGAGTTGGCGCACAGAAATAGAATAGATCTATTCTTCTTCTATTCTATTTCTGTGAGTTGGCGCAGCTCTCTGTTAAAGTGCCTAGTAGTCATATCATATCGCATCTAACTGCCGGTTGCCTATCCAGAACACTAATAATGCGCCATCTAGCGGATCACTATTTCTCCCCTGAGACCTACTCACTGATCTCTATAATAAAATCATATAGAGAATTTATTAAGTTAGAGAGTTTTTAATAGAGAGGTAAAAACTCTCTAAATACTCTCTAATTAATTAGAAAGTTAATTAGAGAGTTTTTAATAGAGTTAATATAGAGATCAGTGGACCTACTTTATTTCATCTTATCTCGAATTATTGTCAAAAGATGGCGCAGCAAACAAAACATGCACAGCGGTATGGTTTCGGCCTTCACTACAACTATCTACCGGCCTGTACGCGAGCTGCAACCCTGGCGCGTTTTCGCAAGCCTCGTTATCAGATCAGGCAACTTGAAATAACTGGTGAAGGGATGACGTCAGGCAAAAGCCTGCTCGTTGATTGGCTTGTTGGCCGTTACGGGGCTCTCTGAATTAGGGACCGCAATCATTTCTTGCTTTCGCAGCCGGAGGCACTGAAAGAAAGCAGATGGGGGTAAGGCGGTAAAGTGTAGTGAACAGCGGAACCGGGAACCGCCTGTATCATACAGGTTAATGTGCGATCGAAATGGTTTGAAATTTATGTGTGTGTAGTTGTTTTTTACAATGCAAACAAGATACGTGCTTGCGACAGGTATATTATTTTATGGCTAATACTAATAGATATTTCGGCCTGCACTGGCAGTGGCATTGCCTCTAGCGCACTGTAATAAAGCGTAAATACGGTAGTTGACGTCGTGATTGTCCACTGCCAGTGCCGCTGATAGGGCTCAAGGGGTCGTTGTCGTAACAGGTACTACAGATATGTACCCGAGGTACATATTGTAATGTATACACAAAAGGTGCGTACCAGACTTGTAGCTACAGAACGTTACCGCTACACCCTAACACTAACCCTTAAACCCTAACCCTAACCTAAACTCTAAAACCTTAACACTAAACCCTAAACATACCTCATGTAAAAATGATAAAGCATAATAGGATTGGAATAATCTAAACAACCTAAACTAGCCTCGGGTACATATCGGGTGCAAATACACTTTATGACGCTCCAGTATGGCGGCGCAGTTATGGGGCGCCTAACCCTAACCCTAAACCTAAATTCCTAACGCCTAAGCCCTAAGACCTACACGCTAACCTAACAATAACAGTTGTTAGGGTTTAGGGTTAGAATTGTAGGCGTTAGGGTTAGGGTTAGGGGCGCCCCATTCACTGCGCCGCCATACTGGACGTCATAAGTGTATTTCCAACCATATCTGTAGTCACCTGTTACGGACAACGACCCCGTGCACTTGATAGTCGAGGGGCATGACGGTTCAAGGATGAGAACATGGTCCCAATAAAACCAATGTCATGTTACATCAATATAAATATACTATTTACATCAATAATAATAGGTTTATGGTTATGGTTTATGGTTTCAGGACGTTAGGATTAGGGTTTAGAGTTAGGAGTATGAAATATAGAAGTAATAGGGTAATAGGAGAATAATTAGGCACATTAAATGGTATATTATTGGGACCCATGTTCTCTATCCTTGGGCCGCTCTAGTACTACAGCCCGCGGATCGCTGCCGCAGGGCTATAGCACATTCTGCCATAGATGTAATTCATGCAAATGGTCCAACTGATGTGACCAAAAATTTATCCCCAAAACGCAAAATGATCGGGCTTTTTAACACTTATCTATCAACATAGACATCTCACCTATCTTTTTTAACACTTTCCACAACGTTACACTCTGTATTTATCCATTTATTCCTAAAAGTGCCAGCACTACATCCAAATTCCGTTTGAAATGCTGTGTGAGCATGCGTGACGTCACCCGAAATGTAGCATCATAGGCACAAAACACATGGCAACTACACTGTGGCAGCTATGATGCAGCTACATTTCGGGTGACGTCACGCGTGCACACACAGCATTTCAAACGGAATTTTGAAGTAGTGCTCGCACTTTTAGGAATAAATGGATAAATACATGGTGTAACGTTGTGGAAAGTATGGGGATAAATTTTTGGTCACATCAGTTGGACCATTTGCATTGATTACATCTATGGCAGAATGTGCTATAGCCCTGCGGCAGCGATCCGCGGGCTATAGTACTAGAGCTGTATCGGAGGTAGCTCTAGTACTATAGCCCGCGTACAGTTACCGCAGGCACTGCAGGCCTGTGCCTGCGGCAACTGTACGCGGGCTATAGTACTAGAGCTTTATCGGAGGGTACCCTGGGTACGGTACGATATATCTCTAGTACTATAGCCCGCTTACATAAACTGCTGATGGCAGCGGCCAGCAGCGGATTTCAGTTCCGTACTGAGCGTTCACACGCTAAAAATATTCAAGACTTGTACGCGGCTTACTCGGTACCGTACTGAAATACGTGGCTTACTCGGCGCGGAAAGTGATTCCGCGCTGAGACATTCGGCACCACGCTGGCCGCGTATTGTCTGTCGTGTGAACGCAATTCGAGACCTCTTACTGTAGTGCGCTTACCTAGACTGGTACCCGTTCGCTACACGACGTTAGTGTAGCGTGTGGAACTGTCGACCGGGTACCAGTCTATATTATACCTAGCCAGCTAAGCCTCGATTCTCGTGTGAACGCTCCGGGTTGTCTTAGCACGGTATTTCAGCCGAATTCAGCACCAGATAAGTACGGAACCAGCGAGGCCGTCTATCTCGTGTGAACGCAGCTATAAAAACATGAAAACAGATTCACAGATATGCACAGACAAGTACACTGCAGACGCATTGTCTGGTTCGCTTGATACAATGTATACACATCACATTTATGATCAGATCGCGCGCACTCGCTCAGATGCACTGCGGTATAAAGTTGATAACTCAACAACCACTATCCCGATTTTTTTTGCTATCCTGGCGGGATACCAAGCATTGGATCCAAAAAAAGCAGTTGGATATAAAATCTTGTATCCAACACAAGAATCTACTATCCCGCGGATATCGGGATACCGCTAATTTCGACCCCTGGCTAATAGCACCATCTATCTGCCAGAGACATATACATCTCTCTCAAATGCATTTGTGTTCAATTTTGTCACCAACAATTTACAAGTTTACCCATTTTGACAGTGTCCCGGCACGATATAATTTCAGTGTGTTACGATGTGTTCATATCCAATTTTCTATGCTATACAGTATAACTGCATAAAATCTTTGTGTTTTACAAGTTGGTGTAATCAGTGATATATCCGCCGTGAGGTGAGACTTCGCTATGTTTTTTTTTTGATTAAATGTTTCTGAGCAAGAATCTCGTAATAAATCATTTAAAGGGATATTGTTGTTTTAAAGCGATCATTGTGAGTATTTTTTAGCGTTTTTCAGTGTTTATTCTCACTCTCATGATGCCTACCGTTGTTGCTTGAGTAACAGTAATTGTTTGAAATAACAATAAAATGTCTTAGAACCTCATGCAAAGACAAAATCATGCACGATTACAATTTTGTGTTCTCTTGTCGATTTTCGCTGTCATGTCTCGCACTTTCTCGCGGTACCGCGAGACGTCAACAAAGGTGCAGTAATGCAAAAATCGCACCGGAGTTATTTTTGGTCAGATGTAAACACAGAGGTCCATAGTATTACTATCAGGAGTAAGATAATATAGGCCTATATTATCTTACTCCTGTTACTATTAGTAGCATAACACAAACAAGAGTGTACGGTAAGTTGTAACCTCATAAATATTAGTCTTCAAAAGTCCTAGGGACTATAACGAAGACGGAGAGAGAAGTGGATTAAATCGATGTATCAACACTGCGGATTATCACACACAAATAGATGCCCCTTTGTTTTAATTATGTTGGAAATCAATTGCCCAGCCGGCCAAAAAAACATAAAGATGTTTCCCCCGAGAACTCAACTGTTTTTGTTTATATGAGCCAATGTGAATTGCATGATTAATAGAAATTTTGTAAGTTATATACTATTATTTAGCACTACTTATCATAATATCAGGAGTCTTCACATAGATAATCAGGCTTGCAGATATGAAAAGTACAGGAGGACCTACTAATGACTCTCCTAGGACACCAATAGGGGGTCTTTTCACGCCTCGATAATCAACAGCCCTTAAGTCAGCCATGATGGAGACTGCCACTAAAAAATCACACCCTTAGAGCCATGATGGAGAGCTCCACTAAAAATCACACCTTTAAAAGGATGCATGGAGAGGCTCCTTGAGGGGCTGCTCCAGTCATGCCTATTGGGTGTGCATTGATGGATCATGACCAATCCTCAGTCTAAGAGTGACAATCCAAAACAAACTGGATGTTCATGTCAATCTACTGACTTATCATTCATCTCACCTTCATTATTCAGATGGCTCGTCAGGTAATTACATTCTTTTTCACCTCGCAACAACCGCCAACCAGTAGGCACACGACTTACTAAAAGAGCTGATCGGGATGTAAGAAAATAAAGCTTGTTTTTTATTTTTTCTGATTTCCATCGCTTAGAGATATCTAACCCATGTCACTGCACTATTTCACGCATAAAATATATCGACAAATCCATTGCAACAAACTAGCCGAATTACCTTGTACGTAGTAGCCACGTATGTGATTACGCCATGCCACTTCGACTGTTTCAACGTCAAGCAAAAGCACTCTCGCCACGGTATAGTGAGAAACGAGCAGTAAACTTGTGGCTACCCGTATAAGGGTACCTGTATTTGGATTGCTGTGGCTGTTTAGTTTTGTATTTATATATAATATATAAAGCCAGAGGTATAAGCCAGACCGTGTACCTCTCCATAACGTTCAGTTACTTTAAACACCCAGCAGCAATTGTTGTGTATTGCCTAACACTTTTTGCTACCCCCTACAATTGAGACCACTCTATGGAGCCGCTATTTCAACATAATACACATGCTACTTTTGGTGCGCGGATTTCAACACTTTTATGAGGCGCGATGATTGCGCACACGCTGGCCAATTTGGGTGCGCGTGGAGCGCGAGCGCCCCCCCCCCCCCTTTAAAAATGAAAGCTGATAATAATATATTGATAGACTCCGGACCTCGTTCCACATTCCTTAACTCAGAGTTAAATTCCGTTTCACAGTCAGTGGATTAACTTTTAACTCTGGTAAATCTGCCTAACTCAGAGTTAAAATTTAACCTGGTTCGAACCCTGGATTAACTATATACCTCGGGGGTTAAAAAATCAATGTTCATTCTCGATCTATGCATTCGTTAGTTATAGATAGTCTTCGCGCGTATACATCTATTAGACTTGTTTTCTACAAGGTTAGTTTTAGGCTCTAGGGTACGTAGTATTTAGAGCCTAATTAGTTTATCTAGTACTGCCCCGTGTCGATCCCGCCGCTGCGCTGGAACTAGGTGTTTGTTTACGTTTGGTGCACATTGGTCGGCCATTGATGGCGTACCAACGCTGATCCAGGCATCCGTACTTCTACTATGTTCGTGCGTCAATCATCCGTCTATCGTCTATGCGTCTGTCATGCGTCTATCGTGTTCATCTGTTCTAACTACGTGGAATTCTGGGATACTAACTCTGAGTTAAAACATTTAACTGCTGAGTTACTTAACTCAGGATTTAATCCATGTTTATGAAACCCAAATTTAACTCGGATGTTTACTAACTCAGAGTTATGGATGTTTAACTCAGATTTAGTCTTAACTCAGGGTTAAAGTTAATCCACGACTGTGGAACCGCGTCCTGATAATATACCCTAAAATTCTTGCATGTAGTATCCCTTTAAATGTACTACACTATCTGGCCACACTCTATCATATAACTACTATTAGCCGTAAAAGTGTATAGTTAGGAAGTTGAAGAGGTGTCAGTCACCACTAGTAGGCTCAAGTGTATGGTGCCAAGCCAATCTGACACCTAGTGTGCACACTGCCATAGTATTTTAATTTTTAGCTCACCTTGACGTCGTCAAGATGGGCTATTGCCATGGGGCATTGTCCGTCGTCCGTCCGTCCGTCAACATATGGCTATGGTCAACGATAACTTGAGAACCGTTTGACCCACATGTTTTAAATTGCATACAATTGTTACTCCTATGGGAGAGGTGTAAACGTCCTATTTTAGGGCAAGCCAGTTGACCTACTTTTGAGCCACGCCCACTTTTTGGCAAATATGGAAATGGCCATAAGTCAGTTCAGGTTCAACGGATTTTGCTCATTTTTGGTATGTGAATGAATAACGATGGTCCCAAAACATGTCACAGGGGTTTTGATATTTTTGTAAAATTATGCAAATTAGGTAGATTTTGGAAATTTCACTATGCATTTCAGTGTCTGCCTACGGTCAACGATAACTCAAGACCGTTGACCGACACATATTTCAAAATTGCATACAGTTGTTTACTCCTATGGCGAGAGATTTGAACGTCCTATTTTGGAGCATGCCAGTAAACCATACTTTCGAGCCGACCCCACTTTTGGCAAAAATGGAAATGCGCCATCTAGATTCATTCGATTTTGTTAAGATTTACCTACCTTACCTACCTACCGTACCTACTCATACCTACGTGTAATATTTGTTTTAGATTCTTCGTTACAGTAATTGACTGAATATATTACTTTTATTTGCACGATAATCGAAAAACCAAAATGGCGATCATTTAGCGTAGCGCTATCTCTCTGCCAGATTTCA
>NW_014577105.1:733367-744388 GCF_000485595.1 Priapulus caudatus | reverse complement strand
TGCTGTTGGATGGGCCATTTGGATTTTTGAAAGTCGTGAACACGAAAAAATTTATTGGCTGGCTATGATGTGGTCAATAAATGTTTCTTCTGCTATAACCTGCATAAAATCTTGGTGTTTTTGAATTGTTTGGGATGTATATTCAGGATATTTTCGCTGTCAGGTGAGACTATATTCAGCTATATTTAGTGTCTGAGGGGCAAAACTCTCGGCCAATACTGCGTTTTAAAGGGCCTTGGTTCCCGTGCATATGTTTCAGTCTGAAGCATTATTTTCGAAACGGTGTGCTCCAAACTGCACATCTGAGAAAATACAGGCGAAATATAGTCGTAACCTCAGACAGATATAATACGTGATTACAGCCAACTTGGAAAACCATAAGAATTTATGCTGTTATAGCATATAAATTTGTATTGAAGCACTCCGTAACACCATGGCATATTTCGGATTATAGCCACAATTAATTTGCAATGGCACCGTCAAAATCAAGTGTACCGCATTGTGCAACCTAATTCAAGACAAGGACATCTGATTCCATAGTGTGAATGTCGTTACATCGTCAGTTTTCTTTATATAAAATTGGCCGTCATATCCTCGCGCTAATCGTGAGATATTCCGAGATTCACAAGAAATGGCCGGCGGTAATTAAAGGCTAACGCGTACGCATTAGGAGTGTTCCAACTTTGATATCCTTAATGATTAAGTGATTTATATTTAAATGATTAATGCATTGATAATCCCTAAACCCATATAGCTTAGAGTCCCTTTTATATTGAGAGTTAGCGACAGACTCGGCAATTAGAAACAATATTGTTTCCAAATGGATCACACTGCTTGGCCGAGAGCTCAAGTACAGTGGTGTATGGAATACGCTTGTACAATGGTTGCGTAGTATTTAATTAGACTAATCAGTGCTCAATATAAAGGACGATCAAAATTCACAAAGATTTATAGCTACGACGTGTCTATGTTATCTGAGATTTCAGAATCATTGATAACTGCATCCAGTTGTCCCGCCATATGATAGTTTAAGTTGTACACTTCTTAAGCCCAAGCCCATAGTTTGCGTAATAATTCCCTATGTGCGATACGCACGTAGATATTGGCTAATTAATTTTAAACCACTTCGACGCTTCAATAAACTCAAGAATACAGACGATTATAGATAGACACATATGTTACTATTTAGTCTAGATGTTCTAGAAATGTAACTCAAAATCGTACGAGCACTGTATGGGAACGCGGCCAGCGGCTCGAATTAAGGCACGACAGAGAAGCGGGCAAGGACAATGATTTTAGGGCATGTGGAACAACGCCTATGAATTTTCTCTAAATGGAAGGGCACAGAGACAATTTTAAAAAGCACCAAGAGCCCCACTCCTCAAATATTGAGAGGGACACAAAGGCACTTTTTGTAACGAAATAAAGGAAAACTCCTAACAAATTAGTACATTCACATCGTCTTGCTTTTAATGTACAAAACAATATGCCCCATGTAAGCTTACAGGTAACACCGACCCGCTGGTGACCCCCGCTCTGCTACTGGACGTACATAACAAACAAGCTCCTAGAAACTAGCTTTATACATGAACGCTATCCGGAGCGAGATAATTAATCGCGATGCTGTTATTATTTCGCCTCCTGGCGATTATGCGTTTTAACTCATCATTGTGCAACTACAGCAACGCAACGTGACGTGTATTGTTGACTCCGACTAAAAAACGAAACTAGTGGCAGTATATTAAAGGCAGGCCGACGGCAATTACACAAAAGGGCAAAGCCGTGACTGCGTCGGTCAGTTTGATTTCATGGCATTACGGCGATTGAATGAAGGGGCACCGACGGCAATCTGCCGTACACAGTGCGTCGGTTTATTCGAGGCCATCTGATACGCGGTGAAATATGGAAGATGGCGCCAGCCAATAAAAAACGCCAAAAAACGAACAAAACGGGATACCTAAGAAGCGTGCCGAAAGGAGGTGTTAATCGCCAGCGGCTATACGCCGGGCAATCCTCGCGCAGTTCCCGCGGGCAAGGCGCACGCGACCGCGGCAACGTCGGCGCGCGACTACGCACTGCTTGCAGCTATGGGATCCGTGGCGCCGAATGCTACTCGGCGCACGGATCCATAGCTGCCAGCGAAGAGTCGACAATTTTAGGGCCAATACAATGAAACTGGCGCAGGTGCATTGAATTGAATTTCAAAGCTGATATAAGGGAAATGAACAAAAGTAGATGAAAACAGTACATTTTCGTGTGTTTTTGATTACCATCGGCATGTACTCCGTATTGTTGTACCTCGAAATCTGGAAGCGGAGTAGTTAGCGTCGAGAAAACACAATGTCATCTGTTCACACCAATGTCTGAGCTAACTTACGAAAAACCTCACATATTTTCAAAGTAAGCAATGGCCACAAAAACGGCACCCGGCACTGGGCGCTTTGCCAGTTTTGGTGAAATGATGAAAAAGAACGAAGTATAAATCGGTTACGGTTACGAAGTCGCGTAGGCGACTGAGATAGTTGTTAGTGCAGTACGCGCACGTACGTCACGCATAATTACGTGCATTACGTTATTGTATTATTATTCGTATTATCAGTTTAATTATTATTTTGTTATTCTGATATTATTGGCTTTGGTTATTGCTATATAACCTATAACTCCGCAGTTGGACACAACGAAGTCTTCAGCCAGTGGGAATGTGGTGTAGAGCAGAAGGCACAAGTTGCTATCAATTTCAGTCGTCTGTTAAACCTCAAACCGATACGTGCGCAAGAATGTGGGATTAGAGGAGTTGCCAGGGAAATTGAAGTTTGCGCAGCTACCATTCGAAGCAACGTCACCCCGTTGTGCTGTGTGCAACGTACATATATGTCACTGTTGTTAACACTACCACGAATAGCTGCAACCATGTTCAGTAAAAATGTAATGTTCATGTGTAATGTATGTTGAATATGCAGCTAGAAATGTTAAAGTCAATGACCAGCATTGCTTTATGTAAAGAGTGGAGTTATGATTGTTGTTCTCATTGGATTACGAGCAAAAGCAAACATGAAAAATGCATGAACAGGTGTTACCAGTTCCAAGGAACATGCGCGGCACGCCTAAAGTATAAACTATAAAAACTATAGCGTACGTATATAAAACCACACGTATGTAAAACCACGGTGTACGTATGTAAAACCACACGTAAAAACTATAAGTCTATATTAAGAGCGAAGCTATATTACCTGGCTCCGTACGTGCGAGGTTTTTATCAAGCGCTCTTTCAACCCCGCGCTCGGCCGGGCACCTTCGTCTACCCTGCGGTCGAGGGGAGGCCGTCATTGCTGTACGTTGTGCAGAAAAACTTTGCAGAAAAACTTCGAACTCGCCTGCTCGCAGTTTAATATAAACGTAAACATAAACGTCCACGCACACATAAACGTACACACGCATGTACGCACACATGGCCGTGCGCACGCACGAAGGAACGCACGTATATACGCACGCGGCGTATTGCCGGTTATTGGCGGTTCATTCGCACAACGTGTGGGCGTTTGCCGCTCAAATGCATAAGCGACTTTCAGATCTGAAACATTTCTTTTCGCATCAAAACTAACCCTGAAACAAAACAGTAACATTTCTATTAGTATAAAACAGGAAATAAGGACATTTGATCACATTTCGGTTCGTCATAAATGAAACACTTACCAAATTTTAAATATCATCTCCCTCTTCTATCACACCCAAGGTGAGCTAGAATCGTCATTGACGCTTTCATTATATCTTCAGTTTAATCTTGCATTCTCATTAAAATGAGGATAGGGCTGCAATTTTACATAGTTATCCAGACCACGAAGGATTTGAGTCCCAAATGTTGAGAGCCACTTTTTTACCTTAAAATATTCAGTATCTTGGCTAGGATTTGAATTCGCAGCCTTTGCTGTGAAAAGTGGGCACACTAACCATTACACCACTGTAGGGCTATTATGCAACATGTTATATTTTAATTTAGATGTTTGCCTCATGCCTGACTGAGTATTTTATGTAATATTTCAATTCAAACTTTTGTTAAAATATGGATCTAATGTGTTACATACAGGGCTATTGTGATGTGCTATATCGTAATACAGATACATTGTTAGATGAGATCCGACAGTTCTCCAAGAATAGAAAGATTTACCAGCTGAAATACCAGTATTTTAGTTTATAGTTTTATTTGACGTAAAATAGTATCCATATACGACAAATTCAATTGATGCTGTAATCTACTCAGCAATTAATATACTTTATGTTTATGGTTTTAGACCCTTTAATTAAAAATTCTCTGACAAATAACTATGGTGCCTAACTAAATTAGACACCCATTTTTAGGAGTGATACACAATGCGTAATGTGTAGTAGTCTATTAGACTACTACACATTACGCATTGTGTATCGCTCCTAAAAATGTGTGTCTAGTTTAGTTAGGCACCATAGTTATTTGTCAGAGAATTTTTAATGTTGCTATGTAGGGCTTCCAGTAACCACAAGTTTGCCACACTGGCGTGCGTGAGTCTAACTGAAGGTCATATTTATTAGTCGTTGTAAGAATATGCAGTCACATGCATTTGCAATATACTGAAAATGAATACAACAAATTCTGTTCAATGTAATGAGCCACCCCTAAAACATTTCCTGTTTGCAGTAACCCAATCGCAGGTTTAATGGGTGAGTAAATATATGCCAGTGCATAAGGGGGAAATTGTAAGCCCGAATAGAAAATTGCAGTTTGGATGATTTTCACAGATCAGTTAGTTTATTGCAAATGAGAAATCAATTAAAGATTGATAGCACAACAGAGCACAGTTGTATGTAAATTAAAGTTTGTCAGTTTTTTTTTGCTTTCAGAATAAAGTAATAAAGCCCCCTTTGAGTTAACATAGACGATGGTCAGATAGCAACTTGTGCAGGACGTTGGCTTGTGAAATAGACTACGTAACGTAAGTACTATTCAGCAAATTCTCCTGTCTGTTTCACGTATTGGATATCCTGATTAAAATACTGATAACCGAAATTACAACAGTGAGCAAGTAATAAAATAATTGCATTTGTAGTAGCACTAAGTTTACCTTTTTAGTTTATTTTGTATGTAAACTTTGCTTGCTATCAAAACCTTATCAACTGTATATATTGGATTTATACATGTTACATTTAAGTGACAATATTTTTAGCTACCTGATATAAATGCCATGTATCTACTGTCACCTGGTGACCAGGTATCCCTTGATGCCTCTTGACCGGGTATTCACATCCCTGGTGACCAGGCAGGTACACCACCACTCATGACCAGGTGTCCAAACCCCCTCTCATAGTATGTGTCGCCATCCCCTCATGCACTAGGGGTCTCCACCCCCTAATGCACTAGGGGTCTCCACCCCCTTATGCACTAGGTGTCCCCCACCTCCTCATGCACTAGGTATCCACTGTTTTTCTGAGCAAAACTCTCGCAATACTCGTTTTAAGGGCCTTGGTTCCGTGCATATTTTCAGTTGAAGCCATTATTTCGAAATCGTTGCTCAAAAATGCACATCTGAGAAAAATACAGCGAAATATAGTCTAACCTCAGCAGATATAATACTGATTACACCAACTTGAAAAACAATAAGAATTTATGCTGTTATAGCATATAAATTTGTAATTGAACACTCCGTAACACCATGGCATATTTGATTATAGCAACAATTAATTTGCAAATGGCACCTTCAAAACAAGTGTACCCATTGTGCACCTAATTCAAACAAAGGACATCTGATTCTGTGTTGTTTACATCGTTTTTATTTTTAAATTGGCCCATATCTCGCGCTATCGTGAGATATTCCGAGATTCACAAGAAATGGCGGCGGTAATTAAAAGGCTAACGCTCCATTAGGAGTGTTCCCAACTTTGATATCATTAATGATTAATGATTATTTTAATGATTAATGATTGATAATCCTAACCCTAACTTAGAGTCCCTTTATATTGAGAGTTGCGACAACTCGCAATTAGAAACAATATTGTTTCCAAATGGATCCACACTGCTGCCGCTCAAGTACAGTGGTGTATGGATACGCTGTACAATGGTTCGTAGTAATTAATTAGACTAATCGTGCTTCAATAAACTCAAAATTCACAAAGATTATAGCTAAGACGTGTCTATGTGTATCTAGATTTCTAGAAATGTAACTCAAATTGTTCCCGCCATATGATAGTTTAATTGTACACTTTCTTACCGCCCATAGTTGTGCGTATATTCCTATGTGCGATACCGCACGTAGATATTTGCTAATTAATTAAACCACTCGCGCTTCAATAAACTCAAGAATTACAGAGATTATAGATAACACATATGTTTATATTTATCTAGATTTCTAGAAATGTAACTCAAATCGTACAGCACTGTATGGATACGCGGCAGGGCTCGAATTAAGCGACGAGAAGGGCAAGGCAATTTTTTTAGGGCATGTGAGAAATCGCCTTGAATTTTCTCTAAAATGGAAGGGCACAGAGACAATTTTAAAAGGCACCAAGTTCTCTGTCTCTATATTCACACACGCTCGCGGTAGCCGCACAAGTGCGCCGTTGCTATTGGAAGTGCGCCGTTGCCACCCGTGCTATATTGCAGCAAGTTGTGTGTGCACAGTCACTGAGTGTATTAGTAATCTGTCGCCAACAGTATCCTGGTCCTGCAGTAAGTATATAGGTAGTCGCGTGCACCTATGGTTCGTTGTGAATATATATGGAAATCAGGAGTTAATAATGACAAATTATCCTCCTGATGGAAATGTATATATTGAATGCAGTATCAATATGTATGTATTCAAGGCTGGGTATAGTATAATTAAGTTTCACCGGCATTATAGGAAGACCGAGGCGGGCCGCATCGCTATAGTTTTCCAGTTCACCACATCGCACAAATTTATTTGGGGGTGGGTTATACCACTTTAATTCACGGATGTATATCGGCTCATCTCTTCATCAAAGAAACTCTCCTATTTGTTTTACGTGAAATCTGAAACAATTTTAAAATTCGTTGAATTCGTTTGAATCACTACTGCGTACTTGCTACGAATGTGACATGGATTGTTGGCGGTGGATTACCCACGAATAGCGCATGAAGGTAGTAACGCTCCGTCTATTTCCTTTGCGAGTTTGTCAAATGTTAGCAGACGTCCATGTAGCCACAGGCACTTGAAGCCTTTCATCTGTAAACACACGCCGCCGCCATTGCTGCTGCGCTGCACACTGACACATAAATGTAATCAAGAGCTAATAATACCTCTTGATGTAATGTATGTGTCAGTGTGCAGCGCAGCAGCAATGGCGGCGGCGTGTGTTTACAGATGAAACGCTTCAAGTGCCTGTGCATGTAGCGGGATGTCAGCGCAATTCATGTAATAAATATCCCTTCAGAATGCCGCGTAGATCTGCGGCGCCAGACTAACAGGTTAACCCGAAGCGGTAGAATACAAGGCGCTTGGAGACCATTCCCGTCATACGGGAACATTTGACGCGACTGTCTCCCACTGTACGGTGGTGTTTGCCGAACTGTGCGAGTGGTGTCAGTCTCCAGCACGGATGTCGCGAGCCGCCTGAGATGGAATCCCGAAGATAGAAAGAAGCTGTGCGTTTCGTCGTCCCGTAAACGAAATCCTCTCGTCTCATCTCATCTCAGCCGCGGCTTCCTGCTGGGTACTAGAGCAGCGTGTTTGCTGGCGGCGGCAACGGGAAGATAGAAGAGTCTAATCAATAAACTGTCTCTATGTGTCTCGGTGTGATCAAATTTACGCGCCGTTACGTAATTCATTAGGTTTAGTTTAACGTCTCGAGCACCCGAAATGCGTTATTGATTTTGTTCAAGCAGTCCGTATGTATGCACAACGCTGGTTCTGGTAAGTTTCTTGTGCGTGGAAATGGGAAAGTACAGGATATGAGCTAATGGAACTTGGTAAAAACCAAGATTTATGGAAAGAAGATTTATGGTTACGATAGCGTGGCATGTTATTTAAACTATTGCCCGTGCTATGTTTCAGTTTAGATAATTTTGTTCCCCGCCAATATCGATTCACACGCGAATCAAAACACTAGCAGCTAGGTGGCTCACCGCCTAAGGCCACTATTAAAATGCGTATTATTTGCAGTATAGAAACTCTGGCGTAGATCAGTGAGTGGGTAGACAAATGTCCCCCCCCTCCCCATTTCTTGCGCACATAATATCAGGAGTAAGATAATATAGGTCCTAATATAGATCCTATATTATCTTACTCCTGATAATATGACCGTGCAACATTGACAAGTTACATAATTTATCGATCAAACGTTTTTTTTCGTCAGTATAAATTCAATGGGTTGATCTGAATGTAATATATATATATACACACACAAGAGCTAATAAATACAATGACGTAGGTAAGTAAGGTACGTAATAAGGTAATAAAGTACAAGGTATATAATAAGGTAGATAATATATACATGAGCTAATAATAATAACTTATTAGCTCTTGATATATATCAGAAGTTGATGATAGGGAACTAAATTATTCTGCGATTATCGGTTTTAAACTCATCATTGCAACTACAGCACGCACGTGGACGTGTTATGTTGACTCGACTAAAAACGAAACTAGTGCAGTAGATTAAAGGGCACCGACGGCAATTACACAAAAGGGCAAAGCAGGTGACTGCCGTCGGTCAGGTTGGATTTTCATGGGCATTACGGCGATTGATAGGGGCACCGAAGGCAATTGCCGTCGGTGCCGTCGGTTAATTCGAGCCCTGATACGCGGTGAAATTATGGAAGATGCGCCAGCCAATAAAAAACAAAAAAACCAGTATTTAACCATCCCAGCAACATCTTCTAATAAAATATACAATTTGAAATATTTTTTATTGATATATATGAGACATATAGCAGTTTTTATAGACATTTTCACATTATAGCTTCTAATAAACATAGCCTCCCGATATCACAGACTAGTATAATCACATATTTTGTCCAACAGCTATACATGTATTACATTCTATACACTATTATACTACAGTACACTCACGAAAATATAAAATTATGCAGTCACACGTACACGCACATACTTGCACATCAGATATATACTGCACAACGCACGCTCACTACAAACAACCCTAATGGAGTATCACCCAATTAAAACGAGTAATCAAAACTTGAATCGTGCATGTTTTGGAGATTATAGCCAAGCACGATGGTTCGAAGACATATGTTAGCATTACTCGAGACAGTTGCTGTTACTCCAGCTGTAACGGTAAGTATCGTTTAAGTGGGAAAAACACGAGTCTGGTTGGAAATTAGTTTCTAAATACTGGCTTTAAAATAGGTTTAAATTACACTACATAAAAATTTCATTGTTTAATATTGATTAGAAGCTTTTAAAAACGTTTTAAAACTAACGGTGGCGCCACTATTACTAACCCATCTACTTTCCAAGTTGCGCATTGCAACTTTTCAGCTGCAGGCTACAGACTGAGGGTGTTTCTTATTTGTTAACTTGGGAGGAAAAGGATTGTAATATCTTATAAACAACTTAGATTCAGTTATAATATGGACGAATTTGTCCTAAAATAAAAATCGTTTGGTTAAATAGCAGTTGGGTATAACTGTAATTGCACTTTTGTGATCAGTCCTCGGTCTGTAACGTGTAAAATAAATTGGGGAAAAAGCGCAACTTTATCAGGGTGGCAGCACAATCGTGGGGTGTCATGCCAGCGGCCAAAAATAAAGATGTCGAGACTCACTGTTGTTATATGACAAATGTGAATGCATGATTATAGAAATTTGTAGGTATATACTATTATTTATGCACTTACTATCATAATATCAGGAGTCTATCAATAGATAATCAGGCTTTCAGATTTGAAAAGTACAGGAGGACTACTAATGACTCTGATCTTATGCACTAGCGTATCCCTCCACCCCTCTATGCAGCTAGGTATCCCCACCCCTCATGCACTAGGTATCCCCACCCTCAAATGGCACTAAGGTATCCCCACCCCACTTAATAGCATCCCCACCCCCTGTATACACTAGGTGTCCCCCACCCCCTAATGCTACTAGCATTTGGTGTCTCCACCCCCTCATACACTAGCGTTGCTAGGTATCCCCCACCTCCCTCATGCACTAGAGTATCCTCCCCACCCCTTATGCACTAGGTATCCCCCACCTCCTCATGCACTAGGTATCCCCACCCCCTCATGCACTATAGGTATTCCCCACCCCCTCATGCACTAATATATCCCACCTCCTCATGCACTAGGTATCCCCACCCCCTCATGCACTAGGTATCCCCCACCCCCTCATGCACTAGGTAGTAGGCTATTATCCCCACACTCTCATCACTATCGTATCGCCCACCCCTCTCATGCACTAAGTAACCCCACCTCCTCATGCACTAGCTATCCTCACCCCTTCATTGGCCATAGTATCCCCACCCCCTCATTGGCACTAGGCTGTCCTCGCCACGCGCCTCATGCCACTAGTATCCCACCCCCTCCATGCCCACTAGGTATCCCCCACCGCCTCATGCAACTAGTATCACCACCCCCTCTCATGCACTAGGTAATCCCCACCCCCCCCTAATTGCACTAGGCAATCCCACCCCCATCATGCACTAGGATATCCCCACCCCTTCATGCGCACTAGGTATCCCACCCCCTTCATGCAACTAGGTGTCCCCACCACCGATCTATGCACTAGTATCCCACACACACACTCATGCACTAGTATCCCTACCCCGCTCATGGCACCCCCAGCCCGCTTATGCACTAGGTATCCCACCCCTCATGCACCCCACAACCTATGCATTACACTAGGTGCTTCGCCCACCCCGTCTTGCACTAGGTGTCCCCACCCCTTAATACATTAGGTGTCCCCACCTCATGCACTAGGTATCCCCCACCCCTTCATGCACTACTTTCCACCCCTTCATGCCTAATACCAAGAGCTAATAATACCTATAATATACCTATAAAGGAAAAGGTATTATTAGCTC
>NW_014577105.1:724229-733342 GCF_000485595.1 Priapulus caudatus | reverse complement strand
CTCTCCTAGGACACCAAGGGGGTCTTTTCACCGCTCCATAATCCACCCTTAAGAGGCATGATGAGAGCGCCACTAAAAAATCACACCCTTAAGAGCATGATGGAGAGCTCCCACTAAAAATTCACACGCTTTAAGGGATGATGGAGAGCTCTTGAGGCTCTCCATAATGCTCTAGGGTGTGAATGATGGAATCATGACCAATCCTCAGCGTCTAGAGTGAAATCCAAAACGAAATTGGATGTCATTCAATCTACTGATTATCATTCATTCTCACCTTCATTCATTCAATGGCTTCGTCAGGATTACATTCTTTTCATCCAACAACGCCAACACTAGGCACACAGCGATTAATAAAAAGAGCTGATCGGATGAAAAAATAAACTTGTTTATTTATCTGATTTCCATCCTTAGAGATTCTAACCCATGTACCTGCATATTTCAGCATAAATACATCAACAATCCATCAACAAACTAGCGAATTACTTGTACGTAGTAGCCACGTATGTAGCCCATCCAGCCCTACGACTGTTTCACACGTCAGCAGAAAAACCCACTTCTCGCCACGTATAGTAGAAAACGAGCAGGTAACTTGTGGCTACCGTATAAGGTACTGTATTTGGATGCTTTGTTTAGTTTGTATTTATATATATATATAAACCAGAGGGTATAACGCAGAGCCTCGTACCTCTGCCGATACGTTCAGTTACTTACACACCACAAATTGTTGTGTATTGCTAACTTTTTTGTACCCCCCTACATTGAGAACTCTATGGAGCGCTATTTCACATAATACTATATAGACAGTACTTTGTGCGCGATTTCCAACAGCTGGCCACTTAATAATACTATAATATACCTATAATATACCTATAAAGGAAAAGGTATTATTAGCTTTTGATAATTAGCTTGGTATCCCACCACCTCTCATGACCTACTACCTATGTAGCACTTGGCTCTGCAACATACCGCGTTGGGATGCATGCATGCGTGCGTGCGTGCAGCTGTGAGGGCGTGCGCACGCGCGCGTGTGCCGTTGTTGCTATGATGTGGCGCGGTCATCGTGGCGCCCACCGTTCTCCGTGCGCAGCGTCTGTCGCAGACAGCGGCAATACAAGCGTCAGTCTGTGAGCATCCCTGCTTCTGAGTCACACACTGCGCGCGCCGGAATCAATACCGCACTATAGACGGACACAGCGCGTACTAATGTGCGTGCGTTCTGCGGCGTTGCACTGCTAAGGGGGCCTATCTAGCGAGGGAGACGGGCGTGTTGGCGGCAGGGCGATGCTGCGCCGGGAATCGCTAGTGTGAAGGGAGAATCGGGGAGTGGTGCATGCCGCCACGTGTGTGTTCCTCGGTGACAGCAAGTGTAAGAGACAGAGAGAGAGAGGGTCGGTGATGGTAGTGACTAAGAAACACTCGTGGAAGCCAACACTGACGGATATGGACGCACACGTCAATGTCAACGTGGGGGAGATTGTCAGCCACTGGGAGCCGAAGCGCAAGGTAACCGACAATGACCCGATTATTATTTCGCGTAGACGAGGCTTGCGGGGAGAGAGCGAGATGGGAGGGACAGCGACAGAAATGTAGGTAGAAATAAAGATAGACCGACAGACGGACGGACGGACGGACGGAGGGACAGACAGACAGGCCAATACAATGTTGTACATGGCTTGTACGTATCTGCGTTTCTGTAGTACGAAGCACAGGCACTTGGAGCGTTTCTATAAAATATAATGCTAAATAAATACGAAATCTATTTACTACCAAAGTCTTAATGTTTCTCTAGGCCTACTCTCTTTCACCTATTATTGCCGACAATTTCCTGTAAATGCCGTCCAAATGATCATCTGCAACACACGCTGGGTGCAGCACGCAGGCTGCTGCACACTGACACATATATATCAGGAGTTAATTATGCCTGGCCTAACCTTGTCTGTGCGCCGTACGTAACCCGTAAATATAACGCGGCATGTTTTGTGAGTGTTTATGGACTCGCTGCGATTGTCCTCCCAGCCACACCCGTACAACGTGTGCAGCATAGCGTAGCGGTTCTGCTGCAGCCGGGCCAGACAGATGCGTGCGTGCATCCGGCAGTTTTTAAAAACCCGGGCGTCGCGTCGCTGTGAAGTGTAGAGCCGTAGTAGCCACAGGCACTTGGAACGTCTCAAAACTCGAACATGAATAAGAGAACATGAATAACTTCTCTTATTCATGTTGTCTGTGCACAGGGCATGCGTGCGGTGTACTTGTGTGTTGCAGATGAGCATTTGACCGGCATTTACGGGTAATTATCGGCAATAATAGGCGAAATAGAGTAAAGAAACATGAATACTTTGGTAGTAAATAGATTTCGTGTTTATTTACCTTTTTTTATTGAGACGTTCCAAGTGCCTGTGGTAGTAGCCACAGTGGCTGACTGGCAGATGAAGAGGACGAGCAAGCCGAGAGGGTTGAGCGTATATTGTATTGGCGGGGATCACTCATGCAGCTCTAGGTCAGTACGGGCGGTCTACTTTCATGCTTTGAGCCTCGAGTTCTTCTGTCAGTGAGACGCTAGCTGTTGTAGCGTAATTGACCAAGATGAGGTGACTGTGAGGTGAATGCTCTTGTAGGTGGATCTTGTTACCCGTGCCGTGGCGGTGCTATGTGCCTGTAGGGTAGGTAGTTCACGACGTAGACCTCTACCTAGGTTAGTAAACAACTCGACTTGATCCTGTTAGGATGCGCACGTGCGTGCGAGTGTGTTCGTGAGGATGCACGTACGTAAGGAAAGGGGGTGTGCGCCCATACGTCTGCATACATGTGTGTGCCTGTATGCGTGTTTGTTTGTGTGCGTGCGTGTGTGTGCGCGCGCACACTTATGTTGTACCGTTCTCTCTACCGGTTAACCTTCCATGCGGGTTAGTGTTACAACAAACGTTCTGCCGTCTCAGTGTGTCAGCGTTCGTGAACTTCTTGTAGCGCAGTGCTGACACATACGCTGATCCAGGCACACTACTGACCCGCGTGCTCTCCTATACATGGCGTCGGGTGCGTGTGCGTGTGGATGAGGAAACTCTACTAGCAGCTATTCAGCATTGTGAGGGTCGCGGCTATCGTCTGCTTTCTTCCTCCTAGATAACTCTCGTGCGGAATTGACTCTATAGACTAAATTAAGCACTGTGTAAGTATGTATTATCGGCTGTGTTAGGCGAGCTCGGCTGTTTGGTGTTGTGGTGTGGTGTGTTTGTGCGCACTGTGTATACGCAGGGTGGCAGGATCAGGCTTGGGAACAAATGGCGATATGATCCGCTGGCGTGTCAACAGACCACGACAGCGATCATGATGTTTGAACCTTCGCATTCGCATTACGTGTAAACACTAATATTTACACTGCATGTGTGCGGGTGTGTGCGCGCCGGCTCGCAACACATATTTGTTTTCTTGCGCGTGCGTGCATGTTTCTAAGGTCATGGGGTGGATTCTATACTCATGGAAATATAAACAGCAGTTTATTTTACGCAATAATAGTATATTTACAATTAACACAAAACCAAAAATACATCACTTATGGTTGATCTATTTTTAATGAACGAATGAAACAATCGTGTGCAACGAGTGTTGCAATAATAGTACAAATCTACCGTTAATTGGTTTACAATTGCAGGAGGTACAGTAAAGTGAACAATGTAAACCTTTATGTGCTACTACAGGTCACCACAGTCTGCCAGCATGTGAGCTAGAACTAGGTGACATAGATTGGTGATGATGATGATATATGCAAGAAGTCTTATTGAAGCAACCCTTCTGGTTTGTAGCGGGTTACCTTTGCCTGACGCCAATGCCTGTGCTTTTTGGTTTGTGGATTTTTGCGAGTGTTTTTTGATCTTCTGTTTTTGTCTTTCAAGAGACTCTTATCAGGAGAATTAAAGGTAAATCGTATTTTAGTTATCTCTAGAGACTCTTTTCTTTCTAAACTACTGAAATATTATTATCTACGGTAACAAGAAATTTAATATGCCAACATATTCAACCAAGTAATGTTATTGCTGTGATCGAGCGGCTAGCTTGAATTCGTAATAATATGTAAATGTAAATTCCGAGAATGTCCATCAAATTTACGCTCTACATCTACGTAGGTATTTTAATTGCTGTTAGCGGATTAGAAAGATGGAAATGTGTGTTATCTTTTAAAGAGCTATGATAATCTATCTGACTCTAGGCTATGTGCCGCGCTCTTCTCCCCCGTAACACTTTCCCTGCCTACTACGCTACGTTGCCTCACCTCGTCTAAATGGAATTTACGAATGAACTGCATTCCTTGGTCCCGAATCCGCCCTAGTTTTCTCAAACAGTTCCACAACAAAGTTTATATAAGAAGAAATAACAATTAAATAAACATGGGAGTCGTGTTTTACTGTTCAATGTTGGGTGTAACCATCTATTTATTGGTACACTATATATATATATATATATATATATATATATATATATAGGTTACTTTAGAGAATTTGAAGCGGGATTCGCGTGTGTCTAAAATATTAAACAAAAATAGGGATGGATTTTCGCAAGACATGCAGGCACGTGGTGTGAAAACTTCTGTAGGCAGGAGTAGACGTCTGCTGCATTCATCCACGCTAAATTGCTGCAATTCCAAATTTCAACTACGTGCGAGAACAACAGCGGTAGCCGCGGTTGATGTACGCAGGGGGTCACCGTCGCCAGATTTACATCAGACATTCTCTCTAACAGCGCTGGCGCTCGCGCGTGTGTTGTATGCCGTGCTCCCTGGGCAGCAGTACTCTGCCTCCGCGTCTGTGGGACGCGCGGATAGATCTGGCGGCACCGGTGTAGCTTGCGTCAACACGGACACGCCTTGTTAGCTACCACCGGTAGCACTTGTGTGCTGTGCACGCGCGGGGGTATCACAGGTAGCAAGCGGTTGGGCGTTCGCTAGCAACTGATTGCAGTCTGCACTGCTGTGCGTGTGTGTTCGTGTATGTGTGTGTGTGTGTGTGCATGCAGACAGCGAGCGAGGTGGTTGACTATACTTGGCGTGATATTACTCCCTTCCTGCACACCAGCTTCCTGCCTTGTTCGCACGATTCGCGTGTTGGCTTTTCGTGTGTCGCAGCCCGACAGAAATCGCAGCACGTGAGTATTAGGGGGTATCGTTCTTGAGTTGCCTGTAAAGTGAATAACTGCAGTCGAGTGCGAAAACACGCATATCAGAGACGGAATTGCCTCACTAGGTGTGAATTGGGCATATCATTAATAAATCTAGAAGATCGTTGACTGGGTTAATGACCCCTGACGTCACAAACTGCTAGCGATATGTTTGATTGAGTAATCGGTTTCGTGAAATCCATGACACACGCATTAATTGGGTGGTAATGTGTTTGCTTACGAATAATTAAGTCATAATTATATAATAACTCGGCTGTAATGTTCGTTATGAGTTATTGCTAACATTTGTTGGAATGGTACGGGCCTGTGCATACAGCCGTGTAGATGGATGGTGATGTGTGCACACTGCATGGTGATAGCAGGAAAATTGCAATGGAGGGGGATGTGACATTCTTGTATCATTTTAAGCACCATATATGCGCTAAAAATGCACATCTAGCAAACCACTGGAGATTTTATTTAAATGTTTCCAATAAGAATCATTATATAATTGGTTATTCGCTATATATATATACACTGCCTCACTGCACTACACCCTGGCCATGACTCCACCCACTGCTTCCTCATTGTCTATTACCTTGGCAATAGTTTATTTTTTGCACGCGCTTTACTTGTTATGTTTACATTTTTCTTTAATTTCGCCTTTCATTTTTTTTCCACTGCATTATTTCAGCTTTTCGTTGCGCTGGACATTTACCTCACCTGCATGCAGTTCATGTGAGTCAGGTGCACCTGTGCTACACTTACTCAGCCGAAGATGTCTGCTATACCCACGGTAACAACCATTATACGTAATTCTCCTATATGCATTTGTGTTTAGTTATTTTTCTAACATAGATATATAGGGGTGATACATGGTTGGTTTAACAGTACAGGTATTCGTTATGGTATGCACAGTTCTGGTACGTTTATCCAGAGCATCTTAGTGTAACGCTCGGTAACGTACACGTACGTATCTTGGTAAACCACCGTTAGTCTGACAGCATGTTTCTTAATGCCATATTGCTGACGTTTCCAATGTGCTGATGTTCGTACTTCCTCATCCGTTGGGGATATTCCTTGCCTTGCGCCCAGCCCGTTCCTCAGGGGTCTGTGAATCATCGCCCCCTTCTCCTCTACACAGCGTGATGCAAGACGAGGGACATCCGTGCTCCTTTGTAGGCTCGCCGCTTCTCACGCTCATTAAGTTCATATCGCGTGGAGTACCGATGAGTACGCATGCGCGCCGCCGTGTGCGTGGGGTTGCAGTGCGTATCGTAGAGTATAGTGTAGGTCACTGCGTTTTTTTACAACTCGACCTAGCACAACCACCGACCAGCCATGCATTATTGCTGATGAAGGAATCCCTACGCGCTCGCGTCGAGCACAAATTATTAATGACCTTGAGAGATCACGTGGAAGCTTTTTTCCCCACACATCTACACATCGCTAATAATTCATCTAACTGAGTGATTTACATCAGCAGGCAGATGCATCGATATATATATATTGTAGTCGCGGGATAATTTCGGCTGCCAGACAACTGTGCGCTGTAGCTTGCGTGCTATGTGCGCCGTGTAATTGTGTGTAAAACAGGAATAAAATGAGAGTAGAGGGATGTAGTTTACAAACTGCCGTTTCACCGTATATTATATACTCACTAAAACACATACAAATCACACAGGGTAAAGTAAAGGTTGCGCACTACACATAAAATCTAACAACAGACGAGTGTGAGCACGAGAGCCCCGTGTGGCCTGTGCGGCCTGTTTTATACCTTCTGTTGTAAGATGAGTCGTGAAGCCCTTACCAAATATGTTCCCACCAATCACTGCTGGCCACCGGGACGGCATAGGGTTTGGGACTATCGGCTATGGTCAGTTTTTAGAGTGTTATGTAGTGAACGGCCAATGGCGAGTAAGGAGTGGAGATGTTTTTACGCCCCCTCGGCCACGTAGGTGACCGATGTGGGTATGACGTAGGGCGGACGATAGTCAACGAAGCAAACGCTCTCATTCTGGAATGCTTTTTTGCTGTTATCATAACTTTTATTGAGGCTGTAATAAGCTGTGTGTGCGAGGGAAGCGAAATTTTCACGTGATCTATAGTCACCCCCGGGGCCCCATCGCTGTCATATTGGGTCGTGTTACCACGCTCAAGAATCCATCATCGGCGGGCCCAAACCCGCCCGCGGGGAAACTCATCCCGTTATACTTCGACCTGCCCGCAGTCGCAGCGGGGAAGCTGCGGGAAAGCCACGGGATGCGGCTCCATGGCAATAAACTGGTGATCCTCTCCGAGGGCCGGATCAATGCGATAGCAGGGAATTCAATAGAACAGCTTGCTCTTCGTTAGTATGGTCGCATTCGAACAAGCGGCAGCCACGAGCAACGCATGCTCGAGTATGGCTTCTTCGTGAACTGGGCCCCGTACTCGTCTACACACAAATGCAAATGCAGTGCTGCGATGATGGCTACTGTTGTATTTGCATTGTCAAGTACTCGCATCGGGGATATCGCTCCACCACCCGCCTCCTGCATGCAGAGAAGCCGTGGAGAAGGCGAGGTGCTGCATGCGAGTGAGCACTCGATAGTGTAAATATGGTGGTTACCAGGAGTACGTAAGAATATTCTTATGTACGCCAGCAGTCAGACCACCCCGCGGCTGATGCAATGCTGGTACTGCTGCGGCGATGGTTGCTGTTTGTATGTGTACGCTTGCATTCGTGAGGGCGCACGCGCGTGTGAGAGTGAGTATAATGTGTTTATTGTGGCTTCCATGAGAAAGATGTGTGCGTGGAAGGGGGGGTGCTTAATTAGCACCGGCTCATCAAATATGACATTTTCATTGCGCCATTGTTGAATATTCGCGTGTGCATGCACTGCATCGTCACACCGCATTATTACGTGTACTAGCAAGAGTAGATAATAACTACTGTTAAATACTGATAATTACTAATACTAAATACTAATAATTACTGATAAATACTGTTATTATCTACTCTTGGTACTAGTAACCTTTTTATTACTTTATAACGCTTGGGTGTACCGTATCGTTTTGTATCGTGGGTAGCTGTCTATATCGTGATATGTATTGTATCGGCCGTAGTGCTGCAATGGGCGACCATACATACATACGCTGTAATGATATATGGTTATCGATTTTTTCTGTGGTCAATATCGCGTTCGTTGGTTAACAACGGCAATAAACCTGTTATCATGTAACTATATTTGTGACGTCCGATCGATCACGATTTGTGACGCACGGGCATCATGTGGTATGTTTCTTTCAGACTTTTCAATTCAGGTGCAATTTGATCAGAGATCTGATCAGTAAAATGCCTATCTGACTCTTCGTCTGACTCTCTGTATTCATAATGATTCACCTTCTTATAACTGTATCAGTAATCACAATAATTGCATCTGCAGAATCGCATGTGTCGGCTTACATATTTATTAGCAGTGCGTACCAGCCTGCACAAATGCATTCAGCCAGCTGTTTCCTACTCGGTTCCAAAGTACGTCATTGGCGCAGCAGGCTCCTAGGAGGCATACTCTGACGACTATCCTCCGCATCGTTTCCTTGTTAATGTGCTTAAAGTGACTACGTCACGAATTTTCTATGGTAAAATGTGTAAATTTTTTGTTGCCATTTTCTTTACATTAAAAGTAAGAACTAACGGGACTAAACGTATCGTCAAATTCTTACCTGATTAGATTGTTTCTCAACTAGCTAAAAATACAAAAAACCTGGACGATTTGATATTAGTGTTCATAACATTAATTGCTTGCTATGGGCTATGTATGAGTCACAAGTGTATGTTCACATCGAACAATATAGTAAAATAAGAAGTATAATGCAGCAATTTAACCATAAAAAGTGAACAGAATCACTTATATTTTGTGAAAAAGTGGATTTTTTTTAATTTTTTTTTAGTTACGGTGACGTAATCACTTTAAGCATTG
>NW_014577105.1:654554-719248 GCF_000485595.1 Priapulus caudatus | reverse complement strand
AGAGAATCATACATACAATACATACATACATAACATACATACATACATACATATTACATAATACATACCATACATAATACATACATACATACATACATACATACATACAATTACATACATACATACATACATACATACATACATACATACATACATACTAATACATACATACATACATACATACATACATACATACATACATACATACATACATACATACTATACATATACATACATACATACACATACATACATACATACATACATACATACATACATACAAATTACATACATACATACACAGTTACATACATACATACATACATACATACATACATACATACATACATGCATTACATGCATTACATGCATTACATACATTACATACATACATACATACATACATACATACATATATATCATATGTACCACCAGGGTAGTGCGTGTCGAATCTAACTATGAATCACGTCTTAACCTCTACGATAGACATTCATGGCATTTTATAAGCGCAGAACCATGGTTCGATAGTATCCTGCCGCTTGGCTGACCGCAGTACAATACATTGCCACGTTCAACTGCTCTCACAGATCAGAGATTAGTTGTGTTTGCTATGAGATTAGGTTACTTGTTTGTTTTGTTATTCTGGGCGCACTAGCAGGACAAATCAGTGATTCATGACCAGATGCAGCGGCTCTAAGTACTCACTTCCTTCCGTCACGTGTGAAGAGCAAAAATCACAGAGATGGAGGTGGGGTCTCAATAGAACACTGGGTGTCTCAGTCTCACATGATATATCTCATACAGGTTTCATTAGCAGCTCGGTGGCTGTTATTGAAGGCGTCACATCTATCTTGTGCTGGTTTCATTAGAGGGTGGCTACCACTGGATCTGTGTCATCTATTCATTCTCTTATACATATATATTTAGTTTCATTAATCAGGTTTGTTCTTGCAGCACACACAGCCCAGTCCAAGTAATTCAACAGCTTGCATATATAGTGATATTGCATGAGATGTTTCCTTTGCTGAATGGCGAACCTCGGATTGAAAACTCGCTCGATTATTGGATTAGTTTGGATCCTGTACCCGCAGTTATAAGCTTCACAAGATAGATTAGTGGTTTCATTAGTTTTAAGGGAGGGACTGCTAGATATCATGTGTCTACCCAATCTCCCACGGCAGGGAATGCGTTAGAGGGCAGCCACTTGAAAATGCTGGGTGGGATTATTAGATTGTTGGCGTAGTACTGCAAATTGAATATATATATATATATATATATATTCAATATATATATATATATATATAATATATATATATATATAATATAATATATATATATATGTGTGTGGGTATTTTCAGTGGCCTTACGATGTAGGCTTGCTTTGTCACTTTCTTTGTGCACGTCCATGGTCGCGAGGTGGACTCGTGCAGGGACAGTCCCGAGCTGGGTGTGATTCGTTTCCTCTCGCAGGCGTAATTAATTTAAGTCATTATGATTATCTCTGCCACACACCTTACACGACCATCACAGGTGGCATCTGCGTGACATTCGTGACACACACCTGAGTCGCGTGACATTCACGGGGAAGGGAAACATGAACAAGACCAGTGTACATCAATTATACACGCGTGATGCCACGTAGCGTAATGCTGGCAACTTCGAGGTAATCGTTGGATTTGCACCATCGGCTATGGCTAGCTGTGCCACAGTATTCTGTAAGTAGTGCGTGCACACGCTATGCTAGTACGGGTGCGTGCATGCAGGTGTGGTTGTTGTGAGTTGGCATTAGGTGCTGGGAGACCGGTGAGAAGGGGGTGGGACAGGGAGGTGGTGATGCGTACCACCGTGTAATTAGTCATGCTATAGGCTTGAATTCAGGGATAATAAAAGGCACGATTGCATTATAGATTGCGACGGTAACCCATGCAGTCACTCTGCAAGAGTCTGTGTCGTCACATATACAAGTCTATGTTCGTGTTGTCCGATATACAAGTCTGGATTCGTGTTTCCTAATATATAATAGACTCCTTTCTCGTCGTTCGGGAATACAGCCAACATTGATTTTACCTGATAACACAGGCTGTGTTATTATCACCTAGCTAGCTGGTAAGACAGGCTCTGATTTTTCACCTAACATGACAGTCAGGTTGTGATAGTGTCATTAATTGAACATAACAGGTAGTACAAATACTAGTGTACATGACAGTAAGTGTGAAAAGATACGTGAAGTAGATACATGCTCAGTCGTCCTGCGAGCTTGCAATAACTGTATGTTCGTACTTGCATCGATTTTGTCACGTTCCGTCTTCATTAGTGTTCTGGCCAGGTTTCCAGGTGAGTCTGCAGATTGGAGTCTACCATCTTGACACTCTCGCCCCTATCACAGTTAGCATCCCATTATTTTATTCATGAACTAATTAATCAGCACAAAGTATCTCTTGAGATAGCTTTAATATTTATGAGGATGATGTGGCAGAGCCAAGGTGAAGGCGGTAACTGCGGTCATGGTGCATTGATTCTTCTGGTTCGAGATGTCTTGTAGGGATGTATGTCTCTCGAGATCCAGTTGTCTCGTTGTTTTTTTGTCACAGATGTGCCGTTTTTCAGTGATCGTAATGATGGTGGTTGCTGTGGATTCTGCTAAATTAGCTCAAATCGATTGTGAAGCTGTAGCGAGAAAAGCTGCTAAGATAACTTCCATCTGTAGGCCCTACGGTGTCTGCTGAGCAGGAATGTCATTGATTCGCAAGGGACGCACGCAGCTTGTACGAAAGGCAGAGCCATAGTCACAACTAATTTTGGTCAAAGAAACGCAGCAGAATCGATGAACGCTACTTTTCGATTTGTCTTTGTCGCAGCGCCGAGCGATTTTTTTAAACAACTGATTGCGGTGTTGAGTTTTGCTTCATTTATTACGGAGGTGCAGCCAGCTAGCTAGCAGACGTACGTCACAAGCTGCAGCGCAACGCACGTCAACGCAGCACTGATCGTGTTCGATTTCACTTCGTTGACGTGGGTTGTTTAAAGTTGCTTAACCTCGCAGCTAAATGCATATATATAGACCTACATTGAGCTCGTCTATGTTACAAAAATTCACTAGAACTCATTTGTATTGCTACTTTCATAACAATTCTTCTCAAAATCTAAACGAAATTACTTCTTTTACGAAAGTAGCACCACAGTGATGTTTACACATCCGGGACACAGCGGAGCGATCGTTAACAGTTCTTTTCTATGATAAAACAAGTTATAATTCATTAATTTCATTACAAGAAATTTGTTTAAACCATATCGTTATAAATCTATATTACTTATGCAATCAGGAAACAGTGCTTTTCGTTCCAGGAACTATTTGCGCTAGCGTAGGACTACTGCTAGCTGTACGTGTGACATAACAACATCGACAGTAATTTTGAAAATCCCAATGTTTGTAGCACTAATTCCTTGGCTCAATGAGAACATTTCGTGATGTTTGCACACTGCAAGTATGCTGACAGTATGTCTGTATCTAGGCTTTTTGTTGCGAGGTTTATCCGTTTTAAGGATCACGTGAAGTTCACATTGTTCTGTTATTGCGCGCGCCGTTAACTTGCGAAATTGCAGAAACGTTGGATGCAAGTGTGACTCGAAAATGCAAGCGTGAGACAAAAACAGTAATGCTGCTTTGAGTATGTAAGATAGAAAGAGGGAGGGGAAGCAGGAGCAAGGATGAGAGTGAAAAGAAGATTGAGACAGCGAGATAGAGAAGGGGGTCAGGAGAGAGTTGGGAGGGAGAGCATTCAGTAAGTGAGAGAGAGAGAGAAAACAAGAGAGAGGGAGAGAGAATGAGAGAAGAGTGATGGAGTGAAGGAGGGAGAAGTGTAAAATCTTTGTGTCTATTTCGTGTGTCACGCGCGTCACACCCATTCGAAGTCGGTCACCTGTGACCCACAAACGATGTGGTCAACAGACTTCAGCGTACGTGATTCCTAATCGCACTCCCCATCTCTACTCGCCAGATGGCATTCAACTTGCGCTCGTCGAAGTTCCGACATGTCTACGGCGTGCCGGCGAAGAAGAACCAGTGCTACGAGTGCATCAACATCACGAAGAATGCTCACGACAGCAACTTCTGCACCGTCAACCCAAAGTTTGTCGCCGTCGTCACAGAGTGCGCCGGCGGAGGCAGTTTTCTCGTGCTGCCCATCGAGAAGGTAAGAGCATCTAATAGCGCTGACAATCGGCGGTGGGTGGGCTTTTGCAGGAATCGAATATGTTTTTATTTAGGCAGATGCAAGTCCTGCCTTGGGGGCTACTCGATGTTTTCGGGGACCAGGAAAGTTGGTGTGGCACCAATAATGCTAGCAACGACGCAAACCTTTCCTTTACTATAGGGGCACCAAGGCAACTTACTTTTCATCAAAACTATGTGGATGTAAGGATACATACACAACATAGAATTTCTGGATTTCATAGAGTTTAATTTGGTGCCGCACCAAGGCAAATCTTGCGGTTGAGAAGCACATACATGTAGTACTCGTATACTTAGATAACTCTGGTTCGCCATATGCACATGTACATCTCGAATACACAAGTTGATCGCAGGAGTTGCATTTAGATGTTTCTTATGGACTTCTCCTTCCTCTCACACTTTGCAGACCGGAAGACAAGAGATCAATGTGCCGAAGGTCACTGGTCACAAAGGTGTCGTGCTCGACGTCAAGTGGAATCCATTCAATGACAACATCATCGCCTCCTGCTCTGAGGATTGCACAGTGAGTGTCCCTACTGGGCATGTGACAGAGCTCGGATGCATGTCTGTTTAGGAGGGGGAAATGCTGACTGCTCCTTGCTGGGTGTGAATGTGCATCTGTTCCCGTAGATGTGCAAACAACATGAAGTATGCGAGTTGGCTGACTTTCGAATTCGGATAAATTACGCATTTATTATATATATATATATATATATAATTCATATTAATTATATAATAATAATATATATTATATTATATGCGTTGTGTCAGTTTTTATGATTCATTAGCATTCAGAGATAAATATGATGTTAATTTAATTATGAGCCCACTGTGTACTGATCATGAGCGCAATTAGGCACCAGAGTAGCACAACCTACGTCATCGCTGTGAAGGAGCGGCACAAGCCACGGTGGCAATTGTATGAATGCTATCACATTCACATACGTGATGTTAAAATCTGTTTTTAATTCACCCGCTTCACATTTTCAATGATTCGTATTTGTCACGTTGAATGCGTAAACGGTGCTCATTTAACAACGTCAGAAATTGATAAGAAAAGCTGCAATATTGCTATCCTTCAATATGTGTGGATCCCATTGCCAGGCATTAGCCCAACAAGTGAGAAGCTACACTGAAATTGAACAGGGACAGGACCTGCTCCTGGCACCCTAATTAATACTCAGAGATCTCAATGAACCAAACTGACGTATAATGGGGGAGCTTTAGTCAATATATTTGCCACAGAAGCAATATATTCGCCATAACGTTCGAAGTAGTGCGTAGCACTTGTGGCGAGTGGGATTTTGCACGGGCCGACCAGCTGCTGCTGATAGAAATTTCACCCACCGGCTGGCTTAGCTATTGCATCATGGTTGCTGTGAAACCAAACAGTACATCTCAGTGCATCTCTGTTGAAATATTAATTGTAGGCAGTTCGATAACCCCAGCCGTGCATGATAGCATTTTGCTGTGTGGATGTGTATGCGTGCGTGCGTGCGTGCGTGCGTGCGTGCGTGCCAGTCAGTCTGTCTGTTTGCGTGTGTGTGTGTGTGTGTATAATTGGTATGTATTATAATAGTATAATAATATATTATTGGGCTGTGTTTGAGTAGACTCATGGTATAAATGCCCTGCATGTTTACATATAGAGGTACGCCATAATAGTAGCTCTATATCTCTCGGGGACGATCAATAACATTACGTAAATTGTCCAAAAATATGATGCAATTATATCTCCACTCTGTAGGGATATTTCTTACATTATTTGCCTAATCTAGTGAGTGTGGCCATCTGGGGAGTCGAAGCGGCCAGCATATCTTATTAGTTTGATATCAGCCGAAGGTTATTCAGCTTTATTAAGTTTGAAAATTGACCTAACTAAACATTAATATTGGGGTTTAATGTATACAAAAACCAGAGTGATCGTATGCAGGTAAGGTTTCCACTGCTTTCGTCCACACCAAAATAGTGTAACTACTAGAGGTGTAACAATACACTTGGGTCACGTTACGATACATATCTCGATACGTAGGTTAGGATATGATATGTATCGAGATACACAGACAGAAAGAAAAGATAATATATATAAATATATAATATCAGGAGTAGATAAAGGGAAGGAGTGTGACTTCAATAAACAAGGGAAATTCGTCATTTACTAGCCTTATAATACCTACGATTTACTACGCGTAACTCATCCAACTTGAGCTCAAATCGGACACAGTACATTCGACCATCATCGTACCAGATCGTTTCCTTGTAGACACCCGCAATCCGGAGATACAGACTAAAACATACGACACGATTCTCCAATCTTTGTCCATTAATCAACCGTAGCAATCGCCTATACTTCAAACAAAAGGCAGCTACTAACCACACTGTCCACGGGGCTTGCGCTCACGGCGAGGCGCTGTGGCTCGCAGGGAGCTGCTGCTGATAGCGGATTGGCGTGCGTGCGTGCCGGCATGCCGGTATGACATACAGGCAAACATTGTAGCTGTCTACCGGGTCAAAGGTTATCTCGCCGAGTGTTGCGTTGATGCCTAATCACCCTGCTAGCCACAGCGCCTCGCCGTGAGCGCAAGCCCCGTGCAGTGTGGTTAGTAGCTGCCTTTTGTTTGAAGTATAGGCGATTGCTACGGTTGATTAATGGACAAAGATTGGAGAATCGTGTCGTATGTTTTAGTCTGTATCTCCGGATTGCGGGTGTCTACGAGGAAACGATCTGGTACGATGATGGTCGAATGTACTGTGTCCGATTTGAGCTCAAGTTGGATGAGTTACGCGTAGTAAATCGTAGGTATTATAAGGCTAGTAAATGACGAATTTCCCTTGTTTATTGAAGTCACACTCCTTCCCTTTATCTACTCCTGATAATATGTATTTCAATGCTTTTATAACACAAATGTATTATGAGTATGTCAAAGCAATAGAAAGTTGGTAAACAATCAGTTGCTGTATATATATATATATATATATATTTCTATGGCTGAAACACACTGTGACGTTCTTAGTGTGTTCTAGACTGACCTGTAATCGACACTCCACACACAGTTGCACCATACACAGTGCTACAGTACGTGCGCAGTAACGACGCACACCAGTCAATCAGCACTCTTATTTTGCGGTAACAATTTTGGGGGCAATACCACTACAAGCGCGGCACATATAAAATATTGACCCAGATTTCTACAACAGCCAAGGATATTTAGGTGATACTAAGAGGGAGTTAATAAATTAAAAGCAAGAATTCAGTTTAAAAGGAATTACATGTGCTTTATTTAATAGTTTAGCTTGCCTTATCCACTATTTAACATCCCTATTGTTTGTATCACGATACGGGACGCTGCATATCGATTATCGCATTATCGGTGAATTGTTACACCCCTGGTGACTACTGCAGGTACCACACGCATTATGACGTGAAAATGAGAAACAAAGGTGTGCCCACTTGCAAAAGCCTACGGCTTCCCCAATGACAAACACGTGTATGTATGCTCAGGTGAAGCTGTGGTTTATCCCGGACGGAGGTCTGCGGTCGAACCTGAACGACTGGATTATGGACTTGCACGGACATGAGAGGAGGGTCGCGTCGCTGGAGTGGCATCCCACTGCAGAGAACATCCTCCTCAGCGCTGGATTTGACTACAAGGTGTGCACACAGCAGGCGAGGACACAGGAGGAGATAGAGAAGGAGTAGAGAATGAGAGTGAGAGAGAGAGAGAGAGAGAGACAGAAAAAGAGAAGGGGAGAGAGAAAGACAGAAAAAGAGAAGGGGAGAGAGAGTAGGAGATGGGGGGGGGGGGGAGAGTAGGAGATGGGGGGTAGGAGAAAGAGAGAAGGGAAGAAGGGGATGAATACACATGTGAAACAAGTATCATGCAACATGCACTTGTTGACACACACTGTCACCTGTTTTAGATTATTGTCTGGAACGTTGGTAAAGGTGAAGTCGTCAATGAGATTGAGTGTCACACAGACACCATATACTCGATGTCATTCAACCGCACTGGTAGCCTCCTAGCCACCACATGCAAGGACAAGAAGATACGAATAATCGAGCCACGGACCGGAGAAGTGTGCAAGGTAACGTGACCGCAAGCATGCCGCTAACCTGTCAACAATACTCTGTCACTCTCATTTGATTTTAGGACAGTACACCACTATTATATGGTCTACAGACGATATATTCCATTGATCATACACACAGGCAATATACTTTCAAACAATATTTCACATAAATACTGCATAAACTGCTAGGTCTGCAGATTTTCGATGTAATTTAATCCAATCCCTACCAACCAGAGCATGGCCTTCCAGAGAAGGCACATCTGTTGGACTTCTATGTCTTTTCTTTATGAAAATGATTAAAAACCCATTTTAAGAGTTGATTAGAACAACTTACCAGACTGTATGTGCCAATAGGGCAATACACCAATAATCTCCTAAACATTTTTTTTTTCAACAAAACTGATATATCAATAATAATACCTCGATCAACCAGTTTCTAGCAAATCTAACCACTTTGGTAATACACAGGCATGACCCGGTAGGCATATCCAGAAACTGGGAATCTTACTTTTGTGCTTAACATATTTTTAGAACAGCTTCCCCCATTGTTGGGCTGATTTCTCATGACTGCTTTTTTCGCTTACACAGGAAGGTTTGGGTCATCAGGGGTCAAAGTCAACAAAGGTTGTCTTCATGGGGGATCATGGGAAGCTGCTAACGACTGGATTCTCTAGGATGAGTGAACGTCAGCTGGCAATATGGGACCAGGTAACAACATGAAAATATTGAGTTTTTCACTCTCTGCGCATGTGGTCCCTTCCCTGTGTTCAGAGAATTTTGTTTATTTTCTGTCCCTCGTATCTCGCAATTTACTTCACCATTTCAATACGTTTTCAAGGCTGTCTTTCTTCTCTGCTTAATGAATAATGGAGATCACGTCTGATACTACTCAAATAATGGTGAATTGAAAAGCATCCGATTTGAAATTTAACACAAATAGTTGCTGTTTGCAAGTACTATATGTATGGGTATACGCCACTAAAGGCTAATCTACACTTGCATTAAACTCGGAACTACATGAAATTTGATTTATATTGTTACACATTGAATGAAGCATGTAAGTATTATCGCATAGTATTGTTATGAAAGGCCACGACAACTTATTCCAAGCTCGGAACTACATTTATGTGTGAGAGCAGGCAGGGGCGGATGTCACTCACATTATTATGTACACAATTCTTCAGCTCTTGTGTTTTGCCATAGGCAGGCTTTTTGAGATGTCGCAAATGCATCTAATAACTATATAACTTTGCGATAAAAGCTTCGCGAAAGTTCTTTGGCTAAATGTAATTTGGAAACACTGCAACAGCATTAGGGTGCCTGCAGTATTCAGGCATGTGCATATAAATATATATTATATAAATTATTTATGCAGAGTGTTCAAGACTATTGCAGTACGGTGTCTGGTGTGCTACACATTGATTTTTATTATGTCAGCCATGTTGTGGGCTTAAGAGTCAATGTGAGCTCGTCTGACATACAGCAGGATTCGAATACATAAATTACAAATACACATTCGAAACCACATGGGCAAGCACGAACGGGCGGACACACGCACGCACACGCGTGCACACGCGTACACGAACGCACACGTTCACACACACATAAGCACGTACGCACGCACACACATACACGGCATTCATGAGCTTGTGTTTGCGTTAGATTGAGCGTGCAGTAGCTACGTGGTGTACCCACACCGTGACTATTGGTCACGCAGCTCCTGGTTAGTTTTACTAGTTAGAAGCAAGCCAGCCTCACGGCGCATGATACTGTCGATAAATAATTCCCTCGGCGGCGACATTCTCGGCTAAATACGAAACTCGTACGCGATGGATTTCTCACGTCAGCTTATCGTAGATCGGAGCGTATTGGAGCATATGGAGGTTTGGCGCTTGTATGACGTTGAGCGCGGAAGAACAGCTATGTTAATCTGCTTGTAAATGTAAATTTCCGTCCGTTCTCCATCGGTTAAATCGTGTCTGACTGCAATCCCGATTTCGAGAATTATCTGCGGAGAGTTTGTGGCGTTTGGAGGTTTATGTTGTTCCAAGGTCTCGCAGGGGAAGTTGTCGCATCATTACTATATGAAGGTCGCAGACTACAATTACAGAGATAGTCAGTGTGGTTTCAAGGTGTCGGGGTAATATTGCAAGGGTTCGGGATGCCTAGCTTATATATCGGGGAGCTGCGTGTTGCTTGCAGTGTTACTGTAAATTGGTGTGTTTTATGGTGATGTGTGGATAGCTAGTTTGAAACTTTGGAAGCTGCATCAGCAAAGCTTAAGCCTAGCGCACACACCCGAGCAAAACGGGAAATTTTGTTTTCCAGTGTTTCGCGTTCTGCTCGGCGAGCAAGCGCACACACGCCACCCAACACAGCACACAGCTGAGCAAAACATACAGAAACACTGCGTACAGCGCCGCTGTCACACGACATCAAAAATAGCCATCCAATAGACATCCAATTTTGTGTGTCATGTGATATTTTTAAGGATATTGATTGGAGACCGTCTGTGGCATTTTGCTGTGTAGCAGAACGATTGACGCACACACCCGAGCAAAACGTACGCTCAGGCGAAAACACGTTCCGCGAATCGAACATTGCTTGTTCAGCGAAACACGCTCAGCAGCTGAGCAATGTTTTTTGTTTCGGGAATCCGCACACAGCCACGAACATCGAGTGAAACACGTTTTGCTCGTCGTTCAGGATGTTTTGCTTGGGTGTGTGCGTTATGCTTTAGAAACGGCTTAAAGAAGGCACAGTGTGGGTGAGAATGTGTTCAATGGGAAATGTCACCTTGATGGCTTTCTGAGAGTGGACTTGGCAACAAACGAACGTCAGAGTACACAGAGTCTGGAGTTTCGATAAAATTTTGTTATTTTACCCAGATACCTGATATATCTAACCGTGTTATTAAAAAAACAACAAGATAAAGACAAGTTAAAACTGATGAAGCGAAATGACGCAATTATGTACTGAGTAAGGGAAATATATAGCGTGCAGAAAAGGAAAATTAGTAGGAAGTAGGAAAATATTGGTAGCGGACGAGGTAGGTTAATAAATTAAGGGTTGGTAGAGTAATAGAACTATTGCAGCAATTCAAGATGAGATTGATAATAGCAAAACAAAAATCATCTGGTAATTCATATAATGATAGATTTGAAACTTGAAAGATTGATAGACGAAAGTTAAGCAAGCTGCAGGTGAGATTGTTTGATAAATGATAAGATAGATAACTACCGAAAATTCGTGTATATGAAGCATCATAAACTTTGAGCGTCTGAAGCAAACAAGTGTAGCTGACTACTGCATGCATTTATGAAAACAGATCGCACATTTACTATTAACCATTAACTATTTACTCGTGTGAGCATAACACAAGCTTCCGTTCCACGTCCGGTGACTTCCATCGAAGCACGCGTTTTTAGGAAGCTGTTTTCATCTGGAGAGTGAACACCAAACACCGTTGATGCTGAACCAAAGCTCCTGTTAATTGGCATTAGTTTGCTCTAATGAATTTAGCAATTCATCTGTAACATGAGGATTATATACAGCAGTGAATGAATGGTAGCATTGAGTCAGGTTATAAAATAATGAGCCCTTATTAAAATATTGTATTAACCTGTGACGCCAGTGGAGGCATTATTGAACAGTCGGTGTCATGGATATCTGGGGAAACCAAGATTTTAGCGGATTTGCACATCGTAATTATAAAATATACATGTAGAGGCACCTCGAATGTTGGCACCACGAAACGAACTTTACTCTTCTGTAGATATACGTTGTTTTAGCTGTTGTATTGATCCTGAGTCTAACAACATGTTGGGGGAATAAATAACACACGCGTTGGCCCGTTCAGATTTAATGGCTGCACCATATATTTGCAGGGCAATAAACCGCTTGGATCCACCATATAAACCACCACTATTGTTCATGGCACCAAACCATACTGAAACACACCCAATGTCATTTGTCTAAGAGTGACCTTTGTCTCAGAATAACTTTTATACCAGAATGACATTTGTCTCAGAATGATCTTTGTCGTAACTTGACCTTTGTCTCAAAATGACATTCGTCACAGCATGACTTTTGTGTCAATATGACATTTGTCACAACACGACCTTGTCTAAGCATGACCTTTTTCACAGAATGAACTTTGTTTCAATTGCATTAGAACGGTAATCGTTTAAATTGAAACTGTTTTAGATCTTTTTTCTTTGTATGACTATAGTCTGGGAGCATTGTTTTATAACTACTTACCTTTTTTTAGAATGACCTCTCTAAACCACTGAAGTTGGACATCATTGACTCGTCGTCTGGCATCCTGATTCCTCACTATGATTACGACACCAACATCGTATACATTGCTGGCAAGGTAGCCAGACTTACGCTTCCGATCTCCTGAAACACTTAACACATATCGGTGATGGCATGGCCTGAGTTTTGACCAGTAATCCCAAAAACATGCTAACATTGTTGAATATGCCATCATTTACTAGTGTACCGGACCGATAACATGCTTGCTATTATTTATAGCCTGTATACGATGTAATCTCTATTCGATATTTAATAAAAGCCATTGTACCTTTTTTAAAAACAGGTGATAGTAAGTAACGTGCACCAAGAAGCCTGTGTACTTGAAAATTATCCTAGGGACAAATATATAGAGACAAACAACTAATAATGAAAATATCTAAGGCTGAGATATTAATAAGGTTATCTGAGATGCCAATAGATGGCCGCATGATTGATATAGGGGGAAGTTAACCTTTCGACTGTGATGTTGTAAGTCGAGGCAGCGACCTTAACTGTCGTTCATTGCTGCGCAGGGCGACGGCAACATTCGCTACTACGAGCTCGTGAACAGTGCTCCCTACATTCACTACCTGAGTGAATACAAGTCGTCGGCGCCGCAGCGCGGACTTGGTACGATGCCAAAGCGCGGGCTGGATGTGATGCGCTGCGAGGTGACACGCTTCTACAAGCTGCACATCGTCAAGGGCATTGTCGAGCCGATCGCGATGGTCGTGCCGCGCAAGGTGAGGAGGGGCGTGCAGCATCGTCACCATCACTGGGGGGTGCTGGGGGTGCTGGAGAGAGGATGCTAGATGGAGGGGTAAGGAGGATGTTGGTGGGTGGGGGATGCTTGTCGGTGGGGTTAATTGATTGGAGATGCTGGAAGATTGGAGCACTGGATTAGAAGTAGCAAGAGTAGAAATGTAGCAGGATGTAAATGGTGTCTAGTGGGAATTTGATGGTGGGTATCATGAATGCAGTAGGAGTGGCTTGTGAAGTTCAAGCAGGCATGACGCATGAATGACATATATCATCCTACACTACTGTGCTTTCAGTCGGAGCAATTCCAGAGTGACATATTTCCCGACACGGCCGGAACTCTCCCAGCAATCTCAGCTGATGAATGGGCGCAGGGCATTGACAAGGCACCCAACCTGATGTCACTGAAGGTTTGTAAACCACCTAACCATCTGTCAGCACCTATCCAATGAGTGATAACACACAGAATATTTTCTCCATAGGTGTGTTTTAGTTTTACAATCTGGCAAGTGCCAAAGGATTATGCTAGCAACTTTTATAGTTTTACAACCTAGCGTTAAGTCACAATTTTACTCCGCAGGGGTGTTTATAGTTTTACAGCCTGCCAACGTTTCGCAGTTTTACATTTCAGTTCGTAGTCACTGTAGTATTATGCTCGGTGTCAGGGATTCTCAACGAGTAAGTGTGTTGTAGGTTGGTGGTCAGAAGAAAACCCACAAACCACAGGTGTACCGGCCAGGTGAGAATCCGCTGGATAGTCGCAACCTGTCGAACATGAAGTTCAAATTTGTGCAGGAGGAGACAAAAGGGGCAGACTATAGGCAAGTCCAACACAAAAGGTTGCTATTGTGCTTGGTGGCTTTCTATGTTTCCATCTGCTCTCTAAAAGAAGGAAACGCGCACATGTGTGGTTTCTCTCTCGACTCCCCACTTCCGGACAAACGCAGACCTTGCGGGCATCGTTTTTAACTATTTCATCTTTTCTACATTTGACAAATGAACGTAATGCAACAGAAGACTACAGCTATAAAAACAATGTAAAATCTTTCGATTCGGTCCCAACTGAATCAAAAGATTTTGTCGATGTATATTTCAGTTGAAAGGATTGTTTACAGAGTAACATAAGTGATCTGTAAGAAAACGTTACACCCCTCGAGATACTTGTACGCCAAATACTGATGGACCACTATGTGCTCGTTTTCCTTCTCAGCATTGTAAGAGGTGCATTCACATTTACAGAGTGAGAAACGACTTTAAGAAATTATTATGCAGATCCCTGTTATGCCTGCACGTTTTGGTTTGATAATAGTGTTGTTGTAACACATTTCGCTCTGATAATGTGAAGTCACGCCTTGTTTTGCTTGCGTGTTTAGATACGTATATTAGATTAAAGTAGATATACAGCAATATAGCATGGTCGAATATCAAAAGGAAATTGTGTCAATCAAGAATAAGACACAATCATTTTCAATAAATTGCCATAAAAGTTAAAAGTTGGAATTCTAAAATATCGTCAAAAGTTCAAAGAATATCAACGTAGGTAGAGGGGAATGTCTGTAGTTTCTTGCAGTAGTTTTGTCTGTGTTCGCTGTAATGTTTCTAGCTACATGCGCTTTGCTGGTTCTGCTGGTATTCTTTCTCTGCGTTAGTGCCTCTCTGGCATTTTTGTAAACAAATCAGGGTTGTCATTATGGCAAACTCCCTAATGTCAATCGTGCTAGAACTGTACAAACATACGATTTGCTAAATCTTTCCAGCCCCTTGAGGGAATCTATTCCAGTAATGGCACAATTTCAGGATTTCAGGAATCTTTGTGCCACAACTGTTAGGGAAACGTTTCTGTTAATCATCACATCAAATTACTCATAATGTTGCTATTCTCAGAAAAAAAATAGAAGAAATTAGAATTTTGCAGTCACACAAGAATAAATCACAGAAGGAAACTACGCCAGGAAGTTATTTCTCATGACTGCCCTCGTGTCTATAATTGTCACATTATTGTACAGCGAGAAATCCTCAGCCTCCTCTACAAACGTCGTGCGAAAAAACCTGGAGAACAGGAAGAGGATGGAGGAATCACGAGGAGGAGAGACTGAGGATATCTCAGATGGGAGACTTCCAAAACGCAAGACCGTCGATATGGACAACATCGCTGATATTCCTGAGTCTGAGGTATGTGTTGCCACGGCAACCATGTTTTTCTGATCGAGAAATTTCCTTCCTTGCCGCTTTTTTTTATACAAAATTTTGCTTGATTTTATTGTGTTCTGTTAACAAATTTATTTTTTAGCCTTAAATCCTACTAACATGCATGTGCTGACCTCTACTGGCTTTAATAATTTTTATATTAATTTTTCTAATAAAAAACACATGCTATTTTGGGAAATGCAAACTTTCTAAACGACTTGCTGGTCATTTCTTGTCAGTAACTATTCATAGTACAACTAGACTATGGCGAATTGCAGAAACTGCAGTCATTTTTTAATTACTTGAAGGCCACTGAAAATATTGATGCAATAGTATACTTAAGAATTTAATAATGGTGCTCTAAAACACCTAATAAGACTACCCAATTTAATAAATTGGATAAAAAATAGTTTTGTCAGAATTGTGTAAACTCACCATACACCATTACTTTGAAACTATACTTCAATTTGGTTTTTGCCAACTTATTTGCCTGCCTGTCTACTGCCCCCCCCCCCTCTCATCGACTTTTGGTACCACGAATGAGAAATAGTTTAATGGTAGCCTGTCCATGGGTAAAATCAATCTGTAATTGCTTGTGTCTGCAGCCCAAGCAGAAGTATCGACCGCTGCATGAGTTTTACTTATATTAGCCAATGTCGTGATTATTGTTGCTTCTCGATCGTAACGTTGATTGTGTTTTGTTCCGTAATAGTTCTGTAGTTCATCTGCACATCAAATTGCTGGTCGCTTCGATCCCGTAATGGAAGCCGTGTTTCGCGGTTGCTCTTCCTATCTCCCGTTTTACTTTTTGATGTAATTATTTTTTAGTTGACAGTTCTCTCGGATTTGGACATGGTGAGCCTTTCCTAGTCACTGAATATGATTCCACCTGTACTGCCTGACTCCTTTGCTTTGTTGTTATGTTTTGCCTTCTGCATTGTATCTATGTGTAAATGTTGATAAGATTTCATGCAGTGATTTAAATAAAGCAAAATGTTAGCTGCCTACTTGTTCACTTGTTAGCAAAACTGGCTTTTTTATGCAATAGATTAATGAGCAGTACATTTGCAATGTTATAAGAGTGCAATGTAATCTGAGTGAAATTCGTTTAGTGAAAGAAAGCTTAAACATCACTAGGCGTGAGATTGATGATAACGTGCTGCCATCTAGCACACACATTCACCATCACTGTTCCCAGATTGTGGATGCACTGCCTGCTTTCTGCACGCTATGTATAGTTGCAGGATCTGCATTATTTCACGGTCTCACATGTGTATGAGCCAGTCAACTAGTGCTCTGTGTTGATTAAGAGTCAAATCTTTGTTTGACTGCTTTCTGTATTAGCATTCGTGCATACATCGGCCTACTCTCTGGGTGGTTGGAATACGCATCTAATGTTACTGTGGCGTAGAATAACTGACGGTTCATAGCTGGAGATGTCTGTATCACGTGCAATAGTTGTGTCACCATTGTCTGATATGTCATCTCTATGTATGGCGGCTTCTCTTGAAGTGTTTCTGCTTGCACGTAACAATTCACGATACTAACTCTACTACATGTCCACACACACTGCCCCATTGCCTTCCCAATGATAAAATGCCCATACCCACAAAGGTCATTTTTGTAACACAAACATCATAAAATTGTAATTCGTACCTCATCTCACTTGTCATATTATCACCAATTAATCTCGACCACTCAGCTCAAATTACTTGACAGCCTGGTGCATCAGTACAGACCTAATCTCATGCGTTGAACTGAATTGAACTCCCACCTGATTTTTAGCCAACCAAGGAAAACTGGCCTCACCATTCCCCCAGCTACTGGTTCCACAACTATAGCATTTTTTAACGCAGAACGATCTACCCAAAACAGAACCATTAATAGAGATTGGTGTTTAATTAAGTCTGGCTACAGCTGTCACTGTCTGAAGTAATAGATTTCTTATCCCTTCTTGCACTTTATGATCTTGTATTTTTAATGTGGAACATCATACTATGTATACCAATTTTGTTCCATAAATGTTTGTGGAGGCCATAGGTGACCTCTAGTTTACTAGCTTATGACATGGGCTCTTACCACTGGCTCATCTATAGAAGTGCGTTCTTCTAAACTCCGCGGGATTGCAAATTGAAGATTTTGAAGAGTCCGGAGAAAATAGCATAGCATATGAGGCATGTGACTCTCTGCAACTAAACCCCCTTGTAAGAATGGAGCAAGTGAGAGCTCCAGTGGTCTACGTTTGAGCGTACGTGGAGTATCCAGACGAATTGGAGAATGTAAGAGAATACACCGTAGCTGTGAGCGATTGCAGCATGACTCGTATAGTCGATGACCCTTACACAGCTGTGAGAATGAATGTCGACATCTTTCTGTGTTACAGTTGAGGAAGGCTTACTTTGAGCAGCTTGAGGAGATCCGATTTCTCATGGACCAAGTCAGTCTGAAGGACAGGCGTATACAACAGCTTGAGGACGAGCTCAAGACACGATAAGCTGCACGTCGCCGTGACGACGCCAGATGGCGTGCCGCAGAGGAGGCGCGTGTAGGTCGTCGTATTTACGCGCAGTGTCATTTAGACGTTATCGAATGTGTGGATGTGTGTGTGTGTGTGTGTGCGTGCAAGCGTGCATGCGTGCGTGCGTGCGTGCGCGTGTGCGCGTGCAGTCTCCTCCAGGTGCCGTTGCAGCCCACAGCATACAGGCGTGGGTGTGTGCGTGTGCGTGCTGTAACGAATTGGAAGATTAACGGTTCACTTGTCATATTGTCGTGTCGGTGTGGGATAGCCAGGTGGCGCCGTTCATAGCCTATAATGGCCAGGTCTGGCACAGATTTTCCACGCGAGGGTGTGCTGTATGTATGCTGGCTTTCCCTTGAGGCCTGTTTCATGTTTGTCTGTGCCCCAGACTGCACTGCCCTTGTGCATAGCCTCACATCACCGAGCAGATCGCCTGGACTCAACTATATATAGCAACCTATTGCTTTTGCATACGTATATGTCCAAGTAAGGTTTAAGAAGTGTTGATGGAAGCATGAAATATCTTATAAGGTATGTAGAAGAATATGTATATTGTAAGTGTGGAATATCGAGCTAAATATTAAGCGAATCGTAGCATTATGAAATGCCATGTGTGTATAGCTGAGTATGGAATATCACAAAAGCTTGACAAACATAAGCCTCAGTGCTCTGTCAGATGCAGTTTTACAGACTGAATAACATATGAGGCATGGATATACGTAGTGTGACGTCAGCCACAGCTTTGATTCTTAACGACAGGTGTTTTAATGTTCCAGAAGCTTCACAAACATTCCCGAGAGACGCACCAGGTTTGTGATAGTATTACAGTGACCTTTAACGTCATTGATTGAGTAGTCTGGAAGAGGCAGACCTACTTTTTAACGTTGCGAAGTCTTTTAGTCCATTCCACGATTTTACTGTTAGCCAGCAGTGCTCAACGGGTGGTGAATAACCGTGGAGAGTAACGATAACATTCCGAAAAACAACCAAATACAACATTCCTTTACAAAACCAAATCAACCTTCCTTGAAGTATTGATATAAATTCTGGTTCATTGCTCCACTCGTAACGTTAGACCTTTGTTTTCTCTCCCGTCTTGAAGCTAATTAGCTTCTTTTATGCCTTATTGTGCGAATGCTGCACTGTGTCCACGCGTGCATGGACATTGATCACACGTTCATCCTGTAGACGTCGGCATCCCAGTCCTTCTCTATGCTAATGATAGGGAATGATAAGATTGTGGTGTAGATATATTCTCCTGAATCATGGAAACTGCATAAGATTGTGATGTAGATATATTCTCTTGAATCATGGAAACTGCATTAGGTTCAGTTAAATTCGTACAGCTCCATTTACAGCAACTACGATTTAAGATTGCCGTAACAATCTTCATCCTTGTAAAAGCTAGCGTTTGCACTGTGTGAGCCGTGTCGCATGGTCGCCATAGCAATGTCTTTGTTTAAGGTCAGTCGATCAGATATTAATTACCTGCATAATTAGACAAGCGAACAGGCAACTGCTTGTTTCAATGTAATCTTTTAACTCAGTCTCTCTCCTCACCTGCCTCTCGTTAGCAGTAGCTCCACTCACAGAGTGCAGTATGAATGTTTAACTACTACTGCGCTGTCACGTGTAGCTTCATCTTGCTAATTAGCTGAGCTGATACAACTATGTGTGCATTTTAGATTTAGTGTAGACCGATTTTTAGTAAAACGGTATACGAGAAAAACGTTTGTGACTGGTGACAGCGAGTTTGAATGACATTTATAACAGACGTGTCGCCTAATAATAGAAAATATTATTGAACTAATTAATTCTACTCGTTGTAATGTCTCTTGAGTGTTTTTTAGTGATCAAGGCTATATGTTGAGACCTTTTTGTTTGCATATAAATTTTATGCAATGAAATCCCTTTATTACGAGCACTGCCTTATATTTTTATGAGATTTCTCATTTATACTGTGTTTAGTATTTATATAAATATATATATATATAGAAAAAGAGAGAGAGAGCGAGACAGGTAGATTTATTGAAATGTATGAAATGTATTAGTCATCAAGGTTAGCTGAAAATATTGTGATGAAAATGTTCTGAGATTTTGTAAAAATGTTTCTAAAGCTTCATTCGCAAATGTTGCTACTGTTATTTCGTTGCACGCTTAGCCGACTCCCTTGAATATGATTTGTGATGGACATACGTGGAGAGACCCATTCCTTGTTGCGAAACAGGTAGAGTAACTGGGCATCAGTCGTGACTCGTGTGACGGTCGAAAGTAATAGCGGGACTTTGAAACATTTTCTGGTGTCATTTGTAGGTGGCGCTGAACCGTGTAAAATACGCTATGGCTTTTGGGGCATTGCATTTCCAACTAGCTGCAATATAGTGCAGTATTACACTAAACAGAATAGTTTCGGTGCTGCCAGTGGCACTTTTGTGGGTATGCATGATTTTCCCATTTTCACGGAGACAAACAGTAACACAATAAAACCATTTTACCACCAAACAGTGTATGTAAGGTTTAATATGAACATATCTGTATTCAGGGGGAATCGAGTAAAAAATTAGTTTATAGTCATTACAATTGTTGGGAAAGTGATACTTTATCAATTTAAAACACCCATGCGTTGACATCAGCCTGTTGTATAATACTGATAATCATAAATTACATTATGGCGCCTCTAGCTCAGTAACGCTGATAGGGTCTATGTCTCCCTGGGTACTGCCGGAACGTACCCTGGTAACTATCTGATATGGTTAGGGTTAGGGAATAGGCGTAGGCGACTCCCTAGACTCGTTAGTGGAGTAGGTGTAATAATGAGTTCCTTCTACTCGTTTGTTATCCGTGATCGTATGAGTGGTCTACGTATATTGTTAGAGATATCGCTGTACGCATCATACACCAGTCACTGACCACTGCAGGTACGTGGTTAAAGTACAAACATCTTTACTGTTCGGGAATGATAAGACATATAATGTGTGCCCATGTAATGAGCAGAACGTATACAGATGTGTATGCGCTATACGAACAGAACTTACATCTCAAGCGTTGGTAGTAGTAACCGCAACAGTAAGACTAGATATACGTGTATCGACTGGATCGCAAATAGCAGAGAGAGGTAATTTCATGGAATGCACTTTAAATACTGACGCCGTCGTCATTGTTTTAGCCAACGCCCTCCCATTGGTCGAGGCATCTCGAGTGACCGCTGGTCAGGCGTGTCAACGCAATGGCTGGCTAGGGTCGTTGGCACGCCCCTTGACCCCCCGGCCCACGTGCGTCTCTTAAGAACAAAGAGCTTTGTTCTTATCATTCTAATTTATCCTTATTATTACATATTACATATTCCGTATTACATTGGCGAGGTACGGTCCGGCATATTAGATAGTACCAGGGTACGTTCCGGTATACCAGACCGTACCCAGGGAGACATACACCCTGGCAACCTCAGTAACACCAATCAGCGGTTCACATTGTTGTCCTTATTTTTGCTTCAGTACTACTGTAACTACCGGTATAGTTGGGGTATGATGATGCCTTAACCTGGCAGGTCATGACGATTTATTCAAAGATGCTTCTGCTTTAAAGAAAACCAGTGTAACGTTAGTATTGCTATGGTTACCAATGACAAGCTTAAATTCCACCGTTTGTGTGCATTCAGATTTTCTGAACATTACTGTGTATAATTTATTTCGTCTGTACTAATAAAATCATTGTGTTGAGAAAATATTACTAAAGCCAGGCCCAGTTGTGTTATAGTGACTAACTGCCACACAATTTCTGTATTTGCCATATCTGTAGTAGAGTAATTAATCCGAGTGTGTTCATTCCAGTTAAACGTCTTCGAATTTTACGGCTAAAAGTATGTCTTCTTCCACAAAAGTTAACAGACGAATGCAACGTAATCATTTCATGACTAAATTAACCACAAAAATGTGAACAACAAAACCAGCATCCAGATAAACATCATAGCGTTTTATTTCCAACAACATGCCATACAGCATTTAAAAAGAATTGTATACCAGAGAATATAACTGCCAATTCGACGAATCTTGTGCACCACTGGCACGCATCACAATTAATTTTAAATTTGCGAGGATATTTAAAGAGATTTCATACTATATATAACTGTAGGCACAATAAATAAACAATGCGCAGGACTAGTGAACAAGTTTTGCCAGCATACGGGCGATGCGCTGTTACACCGAAAACGACGGATCCACCACAGGGACTTTCTTAAAGCGTACGCATGCGTTTAACATGATTCGTGCACGAAGAGGGAAAAGCATGTGGCAGTAACGCCAGACCGTGTGAACTGACAGTGAACACATTGAGATTTCCTAAAAATGCACGTGCGAAATTCGTTCCTGCCACGCGGCGACCGCATACGCACTGCCCAACAGCTGACAGTGCGTGCGTGAATTGCGACAACATCGATATAGCAGCGCGACCAGCCAGCGGCGCCCCCTGCCATGTACGAACCATGACACACCCATGGCGTGCATGAGATCAGACTAGATATCACCACCAGTGACCACTCTAAACACCTTGGGAATGAGTTTGCGATGCTTTGGCATCACATGGAGCCTGCGCACCAGATGGTGGTAATGTCCCCGGCATGCATACCTGGTGCATTTTCCCACGACCTGACTGCTTCTCTTTATGTCTCACTCTTTCTTTTGATGGTGTTAGTGCGATGATATGCTTGGCGTTACACGCTGTGAGTTCACAATTCGTGCACGACAAAGGGCCAGGTTCAGAAGAAAGACTCGTCCCCAACCTTATTTCCACCACTAGTCGAGTTCGGTGCGCATTTTTACTATTTTCGGGTTATTTTTTTCAATAGCTGCTCTCTTCTATTTTGGCTAGACGCACAAGGCAACCAGAGAAAACATGGGACTCCTGAGAGTTGAGTTTACTTAAACTTCAGCAGTTTTTGCTGGCTGCGTCCCAGGCATTGCCAGCAGTGAACTACCTCGCCTGCAACTCATTGTCTAACACAACTTCAGTCTCCATCCCTTCATCTCGCTCACACACTCAAAAAGCTATAGCAGTCTCCCGGCCGAACCAGGCAGTGCTAGAGGATATGTATGTATGTATATATATATATATACATACACACATACCTATTATATATGCATATACGAGTGTCAGAAATTGGCACTGCAAGCTTTACAGCATTTCAGCTAAAACTAGCGGACAGAAACGCTCTCTGCTGGAAAACTAAATATATAAGCAAACAGAAGTTCGTGAATGTAAACCAGAGCAATAGAGAGAGAGCGAGAGGAAGAGAAAGTGAGAGAGAGAGAGAGGAAGGGAAACGGATTCATGAGAGATTGAGTGAGGAGACAAGAGAGTAAGAAAGCAAAAGGGGAGCAAGGGAAAGGAACAGAGAACTAGAGATGAGAGACAAGGGAAGAAGGTACAAGGTGGGAGTGTACGATAGCAAGTGGAGAACTAGTAAATGAGGGGGTGGCAGAGAACGTATACAACTGTGTGAAAGAGAGAGACGGGTGAGAAAGGGACACAGAGATGGTCAGAGAAAAAGGAAGACACAACAAAGCCAAGTGTGGCGTGACTCAATGGTTCAGCAGCATACCTAAATTAAGATTCAGCATTACTCTTCATACGAAGCACTCTCTGTACAAGTGTAGGTCTACTCTGTTCCCAAACCAACATCACCAACTACTAACTCCATCAGCCTATACTTTCCACACAAACCCCTAATTAATGTACATGTACATACTCACACACACACACACACACATACGTACACACGAACGGACCTAACCATGATGCGACACACTCCCTACTATCGTCAATATGGTCATAATATATTTCATCGATAAACCCGATAACAAATATCTGATCTAACTATCCAACAGAACTATCCGACACGCACTCGTGACAGCCCACAGATATGCTCAATTCCTACTCGCCCACTGTATTCGCCCACGCACGCAGAAGTAAAAATTCCAACAACGGGCAGAACCCCAAACTTGACGTCTACCCTCACGACGGGTTTACCCCCAACAGACACACATGCTACCGTGCATTCACGCACGACAGCGAAGCACAGTGTTCTCTCTCTCACACACAAAGCCGTGACAGAGAGCGATACGACGCAGGGCACAAAGCTCTCTCTCACGCTCCTACGATGAAACGAGCATGCAAAACCGAGACGTGGTCACGCTCTCGCGTTTCCGAATAACAAAACAAAAACAAAAACGAGGAAAAATTACGACAGCAGGCGACACGCTAATATCCTCTCGCGTTGGCATTCGAGTGAGAGAACGATAAAAAGAGAGGCAAGCGACGATGTAACATGCGCGCACCAGCGCGATTGCCATGGCGACTAATCGGCAAAGATGATGCGCATGGTGTTGGTGAAGCCGGCGCCCTTTCGCCATCCTGTGACAACCATGACAGGATCGCTCTCCTGGATGAAGCCACGCATCTTGCCCATCTCGATGCAGCGCTTTACGCGATTGTCGACGTCCGTTGCCCAGTCCGGATCGCGGTCCTCTGTAATGAAGCGAAACAGATCTATTAGTGACCAAATATGGACATCGACTCATTAGTGACCGAGCGTTGAATCTAAAGTATCCCAAAGATTAGAAGGCATGGAATGTGACAAACCACCAAAGTTGCCAGGAATTCAAGTGAAAGTCCATTACATGATTTAATGAAAATTAAGTTAATTACGTAGTCGAGATAAAACAAGATTTCATTTTAATTATGTAACGATGCTGATGTTACTAATGTAAATGTACCAATGTGCAAGAAAAAGCTAAAAATAAGTTGAAATTTTCTTAATTTCATAATGTAAATTTATGATTGTGGAAGCAAAATTGGACATAGGATAAATTACAAGTGGACAATCCTTGATCATATAATTATCGTATCAGCAAGCCGCGAGCTTGTCTATGTTGCAAAATACATGTAATCTCACTTCTGTCTAACTCGTTATTGCCAGTATTGCTGCTTTACTAGCATTTCAGTATGTATGAACTGTACTAAGAAAATAATTATGCAGTGCTCAGCAGCAGCAGTGTCTAAATTTCCACCATCCACATACTACACTACTCGACTATCATAAATGCTGTTATAATAATAATAATAATAATATTAATAATAATATTAATAATAATAATATTAATAATAACAAACTTAAATATATTATATAGAGTCTATACCATATTATTCAAGCTTGTGTAAGCCTACTGTTATTGCACGTGTGGTTATTTAGTTGTTTAACTTCATGTGCATCTACAACTCAGTCTGACAATTTACCTCAACTTCTTTGCATTTCATGAAGTTTGTTGCATATTTCTGGCTCATTGAGAACATTATATGATGTATTAACACTGCAACCATGCTTACAAGTAGCATATCTGAGCAGGAATTATCCACTTGGATGCATACAAGTGCTTATGAATGCTTTCAATAAGGTGCCCCAGGGGTTTTCTTGATTTAAAATCAGAGGGATTATGCAAAATACATTTCCACCAAGTTCTCCACGTTAATTTATCTAAAAAGGAAGTATAAGAAAAGAAGTCTATCATGCAAGAGACTGCACTTTCAAATGTGTTTATAGATTATATGGCAGTGTGCAGCCTGTAAACTAGAGACCTAGAAGTAAACGTGGCATACTCACTGGTGTAGTGCAGTGGGAATACTCCGCGATAAAGATGCGACTGACGCGCCACCTGTCCGCTGCGAGTGATGGTCAGGATGGGGCAGCGTGGCCGGTACTGTGAGATCAGATACGCAGACCTGTAGATGATAGAGCAATCGGATTAATACACAGCAATAGAACAGTTGAAGAACACACAGACGAACGCACGTGACCAGGTACAAAAACTGACTTGGATACAAATAGATGCATATATGCACAAAACCAGGCTCACACACACGTAAGGGTTTAGACACTGTTTCAAGTAGCTTGTCTGGATCACAGGCACTTGAAGCGTTTCAATAAAATATAATGCTAACTAAATACGAAATCTATTTACTACCAAATTCTTAATGTTTCTATACTCTCGCCTATTATTGCCGACAGTTTCCTGTAAATTCCGTCCAAATCCTACGTCCAACCATACGCTGCCGGCGCCATTGCTTTCGTGGCGCCATTGCTTTCGCGGCGCGACTGTTGCACGCTTACACTAATATATACAGCAGGTAGGAAAGCCGGATCGCAAAATTCGCTTGACGCTCGCTGGATTTCACACTTTCACAGCACCAATACACATCCAACAGCTTCCATCTCTGTTTCTCTTTCAACAACAGTGTTCACTTGTTATAAAAACATAATGTCTCTGTTCGTAACCGAGCTGTGTCACGCGAAATCACACAAAGACTGACGAAATTCTAGCATTCGCAAACCTTCCACAGTAATGTAAATGTCTGTCAGAATCAGGAAACGCCTACCGGCACTCTTCGTGACCTCATTCTTGCGCCGCAACGCTGCAACGTTCCAATGGCGAGGCTCGTACGGGAGTTGGAAAGCAGTGCGCCGCCTGCGCGCCGCCTATAGTCCATAGACTGGCACTCGCTCCCACCTCTCGGCTTAGCTTAGTCACTCGACGGGTAATCGAATTGGGGGCGAGTCCCAGTCTATATAGCCCTGTATTCTGACAGACATTTACATTACTGTGAAAGGTTCGCGAACGCGAGAATTTCGTCAGTCTTTGTGTGATTTCGCGTGACACAGCTCGGTTACGAACAGAGACATTGTTTTTATAACAAGTGAACACTGTTTTTGAAAAAGAAACAAAGATGGAAGCTGTTGGATGTGTATTGGTGCTGTGAAAGTGTGAAATCCAGCGAGCGTCGAGCGAATATTGCGATCCGGCTTTCCTACCTGCTATATATATTAGTGTAAGCGTGCAACAGTCGCGCCGCGAAAGCAATGGCGCCGGCAGCGTATGGTTGGACGTAGGATTTGGACGGAATTTACAGGAAACTGTCGGCAATAATAGGCGAGAGTATAGAAACATTAAGAATTTGGTAGTAAATAAATTTCGTATTTAGTTAGCATTATATTTTATTGAAACGCTTCAAGTGCCTGTTGTCTGGATGGATAAAATTTAAAGCTTGTTCGTATATATGGAACAGTTAAAATGGCTGCAAAAACTGTTCTACATTTATAAACGACTCCCAATAATATTGCTTTCTTGTGTTTCATTGCCTCTCGTTTTTGCCGGCCCACCACCATGACCAATCATTCCTAATGGCCTGGCTGAAATTGAGTTGCCTGTAAAGGTTACTGAGTGGTATGGACCTGTGGCAAAAATACATTAATCAGATGCCTGCTTGGCGTTTCGCATGAAATCACATTACGCATGCAAACTTGCAATTGCTGCCCACCTGCCAGTTGTCGTGATGCAAATGATAGCTGCAGCCTGGGCTTTAAGAGACGCCTCAACCGTTGCTATGGCGATAGTATGAGCCGGGTCGGTGGGCACGGGGGTCAGCTCTCTCAGCTCCTCAAACAACTGTTTCTGAAAGACGGCGGCTTCAGCCTCTTTGCAGATCTGTGGATGAGAAACAAGAACTCCCATCAGCTCTGACATTTCCGGATCCCCTGTCCACACGATAATAGAACAATTACCCCCATGCAATTTACTCCCTCCCTCTGGAAAACCACCCACCTCGGACAACCACAAAAGTGCAATTATACCTAGCTGCGATTTAATCAAACGATTTTTATTTTAGAACAAATTCGTTCATATTATAACTGAATCTAAAAGTTGTTTATAAGAGATTGCAATCCTTTTCCTCTTAAATTAATGAACAAGCAACACCTTCGGTCTGTAGCTTGCAGCCGAAAAGTTGCGATGTGCAACTTTGAAAGCAGATGGGCTAGTAGTGGTGCCACCGTCGTTGTAAGCAACGATACAGCCGTTAGTTTTAAAACAGTTTTCAATAACATTTTCCTAATGAATATTGAACAATAAAAATGTGTATGTAGTGTAATTTAAACCTATTTTTAACTGAAAATATGCAAGGGACCTAGGGTCATGTATCATTTGGAGGCAGGCATGCTTACATTTGGGTTCATCCCAACAATTAAAAGATCAAAACTGTTATGAAGAATGAATAATAAACAACAGGTGAGTAATTGTCCAGGCGACTGTCCGGAGAATGAACAGCACCCATGGGGGTATTTGTCCAGGGCAATTGTCCACGGGGTGAATGTCTGAGGGGTATTTGTCATAGCACCATCCACACACCCTCCTCACCTTCCCCTGACATCAATATCCTCCCCATTCTCATAATTCACTCTCATGATGCATATATGCTACATCTACACTTATCGCACAAATTATCCTCATCCCCCTCACAATTAATATTCTCCTCCTCTCTATCTTTTGCATCTTCCTTCCTCACTTATCCACACCTCAATATCTTCCCTTATCAATCGCTCATATCCTTCTCATCCCCCGTCATCTTTTGTACTGCAGATTTCCCCCCAAAATGTCAATAATAAAATGTCTTAAGTTAATGAATTATCTATATCACAAAATATTTTTGAAAGCTCATGCAATTCTGCTGGCAACACGAGAAACACAGTCCACATTAGTAATAATACTGTTGTACAGTACAGCTGGCTATAATCTTGTCATGTCACACATTTCAATCACAAGTGTTGACATCACGTCTTAAATAACGTGGGTATTGAGCTGCTTTGATTTCTTACGCTTCAGTTTAAAATATTGATTACAATACTACAAACAGACCCGCCAACCCCATTTCACTTCTCTCTAAAACAATTTTCCATAATTTCCCATTTTTTCAAATCTGTCCATAATGCCTTTCTGACAGTGATTATATATCGACCGACAAAACAACTCTTTACTTCATTACTATACATTAGCACAATGACTGCAGTGCCAGTCAGCCCCTGATGGATTTCTGATAGCAAATAAGATTAATGTATTTCTCTAACTGCAGATAGTTCTGAAATCTTTTAAACAGATTTAATTTGGATTTGAGTGACTACGCCTAAAAGCAAATGGATTTTTATATAGCGTTAGAACAAGTTTTTTTGCATTTTGTTATATTTGTGTTTGTGACTCTTTTGCTAGATCATATTATTTAAAGCATGTTCTCAACAATTGCCGCAGAGCGTCAGCGCACAACTGACGTGTACTGTAGCCAGGTATTCTTCTGATAAACTCACCGAAGGCAACCGAATCAAGTGCGCACTCCTGCCACCGCGTTCGCGCTCAGAGCATATATCTAGGATACTACTAATACAGATCTAAAATCTATGATAGGCTTTGCTATACCTACTGGTAGTACAGTAATAAAGATACAGCTGTGTAACTTTAATGACTTCGCTATATTAACATGTTATCATGGATATGCGTCGAGCGCGAGCGTAGTGGTGGGGGGGGGAGGGGGCTCTAATAGCAAAAGCAGTTCAGTCCTTTTTAACAGTCCACAAATCCATGTTTAACCCTCCTCTTGAGGATCAAAAAGTTATCTATTACTTAAATGATAAAAACGGTAGGTCAGCGCTGAAACAAAAAAGTTTTGCACTCGGTCCGTTAGACCAAGTCCTCAGAAAATGTCTGATATCTGACCTTTCCCCGGGTGGCACTGCCCTTTGACCTGTGACCTCCAATTTCGTGCTGGTGATTGGTTTCATCCCCATCACACTATACATCAAATATTAAGAGCGTAGGTCGAGCCGTTGAGATTTGTGCAATTCCGTATTTCCTCCAATACCTTAAGTTAAGGAGGAAATATTCCCCCTCCATTGACAGATCTTGACCTTTGACCCCCAAAATTCGCCATCCCGAGTCCTTTTCGCGACCCCCCCCCCGAATATCAAGATCATACGTCGAGCGGTTAAGATTTGCGCCCAACTGTTAACGGACGGACGGACGGACAGACAATCATGCGATTATACAAGCTGCATCCGACTTCGTCAGTTGAGCTAAAAAGGCAATCAGTAACATTTACCAGGTGTGCCAGGTACTTCAGGCCCCCCAGAAAATCTATCCTGAGGGTATTATGCAACAGATTATGTTTTGGCATATAAAATACAGCATTTCAAATGTGAAAGATCTAACGTATTGAATTAGGTCTCGGGCACAGCTGAACGTATTGTTCCACTTCACGTACTAAAATAAACATTCAGGGTGTTATAATTAAACAATTATCCAACCTTGCCTCGCCCTGCACAGACCTTCCATCAATACCAACTAGTCAACCACTATATTTAAAACGAGTAACAGACCGGAAAAATACTGCTCCGCAGAAAACTTGCAGTTCTAAGTGATTAGATGGGTTCATTGTTCGAGACAGCACAGCCATTCATTGCAAGTGACAGAAACTGAAAACATGAATTATCTCATGCCGAAGGCAGGACAAGTGGTTTCAATTCTGCCCATCTCCTCTACTGCAATATCTGGATTCATATGCATTAGATGGCTCGATTTTCAATCAACGTCACGTTACTGCCTAATAAATATCACGGATTTTCGTGCCACATGCAGAGAAATTGATTTGATGCCAGATACAGTTCAGCACAACTGCAACAGCATTGGCAACTACCACGAACTATGTTACAAAGTGTTGGCGAATGTAATAGGGGGGGGGGGGAACTAATATAGTGTAACAAATATTAGCATTATTCTTTCATGACACATCTACAAGAATATTCTCAATCTGGCATTCTATGGTCCAGCAACCTCCACAATATGGCACTGTTCCAGATAACGTTCCAGGGAAAACTCACTGCACATCAGGTGGCACTTTAGGAAACATCACTTTTTAATATAACACATACAATTCTTTCACCTAACATTCAGCATTGCACAACACACCGGCTTTAAAAATTAAAATAAGCGTGAGGGCTTAGACGAGATTTCATTGTACTAGATAATCTTCTTAGGAATGACCTTTCTTAGGTTCTTGTAATAAGGCATGAAATGGATCCTTAGGATGCCGAACTAAAGACACTCAGCTATAGTCCGTGAGTGATGGGCAAGTACCATATGCATCACAGCCATTCAGCCACTCAGCTGTAACCGAGTGCGTGACGTGTGATCACACGTCGTGTATGACAGCTATTCAACTGTAACCGAGTGTGTAATGTGGGAATACATCGTGTATGACAGCTATTCAACTGTAACTAAGTGTGTAACGTGTGAATACGTTGTGTATGACAGCTATTCAGCTGTAACTGAGTGTGTAACGTGTGAATACATCGTGTATGACAACCATTCAACTGTAACCGAGTGCGTAACCTGTGAATACATCGTATGACAGCTATTCAGCTGTAACTGAGTGTGTAATGTGTGAATACATCGTGTATGACAACCATTCAACTGTAACTGAGTGTGGAACCTATGAGCTGACATACCTACTCAGGGTTCTCCAAGCTTTTTCATTATAGCATGGCGGGTGCTGCCTTTACGCTCCTAGTTGCAAATCGCCGAAGGCGGTTTGCGTGCTAGGGGGGTCCGGGTGCTATGATATTTAGAGTGGCGGGTGCATTTTAGGATGGCGGGGCTCGACGATAGCCTGGCAGGCCGCCAGGCTATAAGTGCTCTTGGAGAACCCTGCTACTGCACGACGGCCCTTCACCCATACTTCGCATGCGTCACCAATGTGCAAGTGCACATACCTCGTGCATTATCTTGACAGCCTCCAGAGGGTACTTGCCCTTGGCGGTCTCGCCCGACAGCATGACGCAGTCGGCGCCGTCCAGAATGGCGTTGGCGACGTCGCTGCCTTCGGCGCGTGTCGGCCGCGGGTTGGTCACCATCGACTCCAGCATCTGAAAAGCGCGTCGATGGGTTACGCCGGCAGCACGTTCAGCTAAACGGGGCCGTCGTTACCCACGGCAACCCAACAAACATCCTTCCAGCTACCGATGATAGACCTCTACGAGGAGCAGACAAAAACGCACGAGGTGCACACGGACGTGAAGCTCTTACTAGTGGCCATACACATAGGTTCCCATATGTGGGCAGACGCGCATGTACACATGCACGTATGCACTCATGCACACACACAAATGCTCACAGACACATCACACAGGGACAAACACATAAGCACGCACACCTGTGATTACTAATACAGGATTTCTGAGAGAAAATTTGACAAAGGAGGTAATGGCCAGTTTCGGGAAAAAACGCGCATGACGGATTCAAATACAGGATGTATTGATATACTTATAGGTATATAGATACAGGATATACTTATCAGTAAATACAGGATGTATTGATATACTTATAGGTATATAGATACAGGATATACTTATCAGTAAATACAGGAACATTTTCACAACGGCGATGTTAAATTTGACAACGGCGGTGCACCACTGTGCCTCTTATGTATAAGAAACCTTGTGATACCCACTTACTTGCACACACGCACTTAACAAACACACGCAGCGCACACACGCACTTAACAAACACACGCAGCGCACACACGCACTTAACAAACACACGCAGCGCACACACGCACTTAACAAACACACGCAGCACACACACGCACTTAAAGCCGCACAATGCGCATCCAAACGCTAATTTTTCCAGTACTAGACTAGCAAACACTTCGTGGCATGCATAATCACACTACCTTATGACAAAATAAACTCTAGTTGCTCCCATTTCACTGCGCGTTTGCTTAAAACCCACAAGAAAGAGGTGAGAAAACTGGCACTCTGGCGCTAACGCCGGCTTATTTGCCAAACAATTTAGCCTCGAAGTGGTTAGGGTGACGTCACATGTTTTTATCTTTGCTACACCCGTACCGCTGTACCGCAGCACCGCTGCCCGCTGCACGGTTGCTTGGGGAAACTGTCAACAACATCGAAGAATTTGAACAACATTGGAGGTATTTTTAAGACAATAATACCTTTTTTAAGACAATGCGCAGTGAAATGGGAGGAACTAGAGTTTATTTTGTCATAAGGTAGTGTGATTATGCATGCCACGAAGTATTTGCTAGTCTAGTACTGGAGAAATTAGCATTTGGATGCGTATTGTGCAGCTTTAACAAACACACGCAGCGCACACACGCACTTAACAAACACACGCAGCGCACACACGCACACGCAGCTGGATGAAGAGTACACAGCTGATAGAGCTGTTGCCATGGTTACCTGCGTCGCACAGATCGCTGGCTTCCCGGCGCTGTTGCAGCGAGCAATAATCATCTTCTGTGCGAGGAACACCTTCTCTGGAGGAATCTCGATGCCCAGGTCACCTCTAGCAACCATAATTCCGTCTGCCTCATCAATGACCTCGTTAATCCTGCAAATTAACAAGCCATTAGTCACAACTCAATCAGAGGCAAGACGATGTTCCCTCGATACAAAAAATAAGATCAGCACTCTGAGACAGAAAATAGACTGGGTCTATAATAGCATAAATATTGTGACGTCCTACTGCAAGTGATGAGGAACACACTAGGTGGCAAACAGTTTCACAAATTATTTCCCAACAGACGTGTTTAACTCCACCACATAATGGATATTCACAGCTTCAGCACCTGCACTGGCACACCGCACACTCGTGGGTCACACACGCAGCGATAGGTGTTTGCTTACTCATCTACGCGGTCACCGCCGCAGCGTACTCACTTGTACACCCCCTCGTGGTTCTCGATCTTGGCGATGATCTTGATGTTCTTGCCTTCCTCGCCGAAGATCTCACGGATTGCTTTCACGCCGTCGGCATTGCGGATGAAGCTCGCAAACACCATGTCTATCTGTGCAGCACAACGACAAGCCAACGTTAACGATGGGACACGCAATGTAATGAAGAGATCACTCTCGCTACAGTCAGGGGGCTACATCGCTGATGAAACCACGTACAGCTCTATCCATCCATCCAACCACCCACCCACCCTCTTACATCCACAAACATCACACATTTAACTGACTTTTATTATATTATTTTATTATTATTCAGATCGCCAGATTGTTCAAGAATAAAATCTCAGAGATTTGCCTATGAGTATTGTAGAACGCAGATAGCGCCACCATTGCTTCTGGCACTAAGTATATGAACCACAGTTACCACCGACTACAGTAGCACGTAACAGGAACCTATTATCAAATGCTTTGAACTACACTCAATCACACGTGTTAGGGGCGTGCGTATCAACCCTTGCAGAATACGACTCCCGGCTGAGCCAAGTCTAAGAAGCTCTAAGTTTTTTAATTTTGAAACACTGATTAAATTCCGCACTCGTATCAAATTAGATCGCATGCAATCTATCGGCAAAGATTCAGCAGCAGGCGCGAGAATCTTCTACAATCAGGTGATTGGTAAATCTGTTCCCAGTCACTGCAGCGCGTGCGACCTGTGTAAATTACATCGACCGTCAGAACCCAGTATCTAAAAAACACGAGCGAGACTTTAGCACCGCACGCGCGCGACTATAATATAACCAGCAGTCTGAGCAGTTTCTGACGTCACTTAGCCGACGGAGAAATTCCTGCATCGCCTCGGTGCACAAAAGGCGTTTTAACACAGGCTGCCAAAAACCAAGTGGAATCGTCGCGACGACACACGCTGTTGCCATGGCAATGCGGATACGTACTCCCTGTTCGACGCCAAACAGCAGGTCGAGCCTGTCGCGCTCAGACACAGCGGGGAGGTCAACCTCTATGCCGGGCAGGTTGACGCCCTTCTTACTGCCGAGCAGGCCACCGTTAGATACATCACAGTCCACGTAATCCTTTCCTAAACGATCAGTATCAAGGTATGTCACACATGCAAATACGATAACTTACTCAATAATACAGTGTGACAATTAAATTAAGATACACTTGAGATGATTTAAATATTCGGCTGAAGCAGTCATGACTTGCAGGAATGCAGTTAAAGCTCAGTCAGACTTCGATTAAAAGAATACGCGTGAACCATTCAATCAATATCTGTGGCAACATGATGCAATAACCACCACACATACTGCATTCACTGTACTAGCAACTATACAGTGATCTCACATCATTGTGACCAGTGGCAAATTCTCCATACACAGATCGTCACCTGAGACGAGCAACCAACCATGACGTAAATGTGCAAAGACCTGCATCCCTGCAAAGTATCATGGCACTAAGGAAAAAATCTGACTATGTGTGCAGACACTTGCATCCCTGCAGACTTGCACTGTAACTCTGGAAATCGGATATGCTAGCTCACACACAAACCTCTCTCGAGCACCTTCAGAGCGATCAGACCATCGTCGATGAATATCCTGTCGCCAGGGGCGACTACCTTCACAATGTTCTTATAGTCGACCCAGATAAGCTCCTTGCTGCACTTCTCCATGAACTGCTCGTCGGTGGTGATGCGCACCTTGTCGTGTCTCTCCATGGTGATCAATGCTGAGGGGCCCTGCAGTAGTACCACCATCACCATGCTGACCGACTCATGCCGCTATAGGCTGGTTAAAGTACTCCCTCTGTACCAAGCTGACTTCAGTACTACCATAACTAAATTATTATACTAGCTACAATATTGCCTTAAGCACCTGGACTGCTAACATACTGTCTAATACACTAACCATGGTGAGCTAAAGTACTACACTAGAAAATACCCCAGGCTTCCTCAAGTGCTCCCTTCGTATATCACCGCATGCTAGCTAAAGTACTGCCTTATATATAACCACAGGCTAGCTAAAGTACGGCCTTATATATAACCATTGGCTAGCTAAAGTACTGCCTTATACATAACCACAGGCTAGCTAAAGTAATGCCCTATATATATAACCACAGGCTAGCTAAAGTACTGCCTTATATACCACCATAGCTTTTCTTTTAAGGACTGCCTAATATACCACCACGGGCTCGTTTACACACTGTCTACTGTACCAAGCCAATTTTAGTATTTATAAATTGTACTAAACATTGCTTTAAACACTAGGATGGCTACTGATCTGGGTCACACAGGGTGGTCAGTATGTCCACGACTCTGGCATACAAACACATGGCACATCCGCTCAGTGCTACTCTCACTGGCCTACACTCATGCATGCAGTGCTTACATCTTCTAGCAACCCAGTCCTGATCTCCGGTCCCTTGGTATCCAGCGCGATGGCAACAGGCCTCACTGATTCAAACTCTGCTACAGCCGCTCGCACGTTGGCTATCGTCTGCGCATGGTACTGCAAGGTTTAAAGAGATGCTGTAAGGCACAGTCACTTGTCACATGTACCATCGTGGTGATAGCAGCAGTTTGTAGAAAAAAGCTCTCTCATTCCCTATCGACAAGAATGACATTGAGATACGTGGAGGTTTTGTTGTAGTTGCCCAGTGTAGTAGGAAATGTGGCTAGTGGATGGATTCGGTTAATCACAGATGCAGATCTCGTTAAAACGGTCCATTTGCTTGCGAAACACCAGGACACCGCTAGCCTAAATTACGCCAGACGCAATGGGAAATATTATAAATATATATTATATATATATTATATATATAAATTTTTTTATATATCATTTTATTTGCTACAATTTTCAGATCATCCAAGTGGATAGGAATTTGTTACATTGTTTATTAAAATTTAAATGCTATGCATGTGGATTATGCGGTTTGCCATTGTCCAATAGAATTTTACCTCATGGGAACCGTGGGAAAAGTTCATGCGGGCAATGTTCATTCCTGCTTTCATCATCTCCTTCAGGGTGGAAACTGCATTCGAAGCTGGACCTGTAAGAAACAACAATACCTGATCACGAACCATTCCCATGTATAGATCTACAATTCAATGCCATTCCGATCACCTTTTTCTTATGTTTCAGAGAGGAGTACACAGACTTGCTTTTCTGCACAAGTTCCTGCAGAGGATTATTCTTCTCTAGAAAGTGTGGTGAAATGGCTAAAATTGCCATTTCAATCGCTAAATTATCACTACCATTATCATAAAAAATCATGTACTTAATCCTTTACTACTGTATATGCACATATATCTCCTATTATTAAAGGAATAATAGGTCCATTGATTATGAAATGTTGACGAATGCTAGAGTAACTGGCACCTTGTGTACAGTAGTTAATAAGTACATTACCTTATAGCCAAACGCGTATTAGTTTGTCCAATATCACTGCTGGTTACATTACAAACAAGACTTGAAATCGGTTGTTGATATGTATCAACGTATCATTTACGTGCCGTAAATGAGTCAAGCGATGACGTAAACATTTGTGCGGCCCGTATGTTTTGGACGCCAGATGAAACGGAGGTGTCAGCGGCGTTACCACGGCCATGGACTAAACATGGAAATAGAGTAAAACACACGTACTAATCACGGACGCACGTGGACAGCCCTGACAAAAAGTTCATGAGCGTCCATGTTTACAAAATCACTGATGATAGCATTGCGTACAGCCGAGCATGCGTGCGAAAATGTCCGGTGCACTATAAATCTGTATCGCACCCGCTTCACCGGCAGCAGTTTGAAACTGTAAACAACAGATTTTTGGACTGCAGATTTCAATTAGACATTTCTTAGTAACCAGCAGTGATATTGGACAAACTAATACGCGTTTGGTTATAAGGTAATGTACTTATTAACTACACAAGGTGCCAGTTACGCTAGCATTCGTCAACATTGCATAATCAATGGACCTATTATTCCTTTAAGTATTCTGAATGAATTCCTGTAAGTACTTGCATATTAAAAAATATCAACACACCTTGATAACAGGAATTTATACACTAACGAGGCAACATAGATGGAAACACTTCCTCCAGACACCACCTTACGACTTTTATGTGCATTTGAGCACTGCATGAACTATAACAAACCTATGCTATTTTGAGGGTTCAGATTTCAGCTTAAACAAACAGAAGCAAGGCACCGAGACATTTCCATCAGGATATACGATGTAATCATGAGGGCCGTTGTCAGAAACATCGTAAAGTTAATGCTAATGTTAATGCAAAGATAACACTTACGACGAATGTTAATGTTACGAGAGGAGCGTTGACAGAAACACATCGCAGCTATTAGGAAATTTACGATAACAGGAACTTCCTCACAAGGCTGCTGATTGGATGAGAATCGATCACAAAATTCAAATTCATACACATAAATTTATTGTACATCACAGTAATTTATGCATATTATGATGGCTAACCACATATAAATAATATTTGATAAATGAAAGTGTCAATGACACTATAGCTCACCTTGGCTGTGATAGAAGAGGGAGATGATATTTAAAATTTGGTATGTGTTTCATTTATAACGGACCGAAATGTGATCAAAAGTCCGTATTCCTTGTTTTATACTAATAATAGAAGTTTTACCGATTTGTTTCAGGGTTAGTTTTGATGCAAAAATAAATGTTTCAGATCTGAAAGTCTGAAATCTGGGCGAGAGATGGCGCTACGCCTAAATGATCGCCATTATGGTTTTCAATTATCGCACAAATAAAAGTAATAAAATATTCCAGTGTAACGAAGAATCTAAAACACAGTATTACATGTAGGTACATGATTAGGTAGGTAGGTAGGTAAATTTAACAAAATCGAATGAATCTAGATGGCCATTTCCATTTTTGCCAAAAAGTTGGCGTGGCTCAAAAGTAGGTTGACTGGCATGCTCCAAAATTGGACATTCAACTCTCTCCCATAGGAGTAACAAGTGTATGCAATTTGAAACATGTGGGTCAAACGGTTCTTGAGTTATCGTTGACCTTAGGCAGACACTGAAAAGCATAATGACATTGCCAAAATCTACCTAATTTAAAAAAAAATATCGACACCTGTGTGATATGTTTTGGGGCCAGTCATTATTCATTCACATACCAATAATGACCAAAACCCGTTGAACCTGAACTGACCTAAGGCCATTTCCATTTTTACCAAAAAGTGGGCGTGGCTCAAAAGTAGGTTGACTGGCGTGCTCCAAAATTGAACATTCAACTCTCTCATAGGAGTAACAACTGTATGCAATTTGAAACATGTGGGTCAAACGGTTCTTGAGTTATCGTTGACCGTAGGCAGACACTGAAATGCATCTAGTGAAATTGTCAAAATCTACCTAATTTGCATAATTTAAAAAAATATATCAAACCCCCTGTGATATGTTTTGGGGGCCAGTCGTTATTCATTCACATGCCAAAAATGAGCAAAATCCGTTGAACCTGAACTGAGTTATGGCCATGGCAATAGAATTATGGCCGACGCCCCATGGCAATAGCTCATCTTGACGATGTCAAGTTGAGCTAAAAACGACACGATCTTGAATTTATTCTGCACAAAAAGACAAATTCTCACACTGTAACACGAGATGTGAGAGTCGTGGTCAGTGTCAAAGCAGCGTGAGAAACTAGCGGTCGCCCAGTCGCCAGTGGCGATTAGAAAATCGACCGGGCGACTGCTTGCTCGCTGTTCAGCTGGTCCGGCGGGGCGACTAAATAATCGCTGCCACAGCGAAATGAAAGAAAGCTCAGATGACACTGTAGTCACCACAAAAAAGGACAAAAATGAGTGAGTGAGAAGAAGTCAGTTTTAATTGAGCAACCATGACGTACCTGTATAGACGAAGAGTATATATGCGGAGGAACTCCCGATTATATACTCTTGATAATTATATGTGTAATTTTTTATGTGAAAATAATAAATATATTAGTATATAAATTATAATATAATTTATAAACCAAAATGATATCACATTTGTGCGGTAGCATGCGCGCTATACCCGCTTAGAATGTTTCTTAGCATAAAATCATTATATCATCATAATAATAAGATAGCATAATAATAGTATATCATAACAATATTATGTTCATAGCAGGAATTTTGCATTTAAAGATATTGTCAATGAATCTTGCTAAAACGAAACCAGACGAGTGTGATCACACAGACTGTTTGTTATCTGGTGTCTATATAATATGCTAGTATAATTGCGCAAACTTACTAATTTGCATAATTTTTTTTTTTAATATCAAAACCCCTAAGCCCCTTATTCAGTTCACTACTAAAAATGGAGCAAAATCCCGTTGAACCTAATGACTAATGGCAATTCCTTTTTTGCAAGAAAATTGCCGTGGCTCGCAAAGTACGTCGACTGGCTCGTGCCTCCAAGAATAGGCTTTATATGGAGCATGGGCAGTAACAACTATAACCAATTTCAAACAGTGGTCAAGACGCGTTCCTGAGTTATCGTTGGACAGCTAGCAAATGTTGACGGACGGGACGGACGACGAACGCTATCGACAACCATGCAATAGCTCATGCTTGACGATGTCATAAGTTGAGGCTAAAAATTACCAAACTGATTTTATTGTTATTTCTCTACCTACCCTTCTACATTATCTCTAATTGAAATGAATGGTAAATTTAATCAAATATAGACTAACAAGGAGCGCAGAGCGTCTGGGCTATCTGGGGTCTGTTGTACGGTTATGAACGTACACATTTTCAGTGTGCGTAGTACCATTTGTTTAGGCGCAGTGATGCGATACGCAGTTGCGTACAACGCCAAAATTTTACAAAAAAAATAAACCATTGTTTTTTTTTGGTATGGGGGGGGTTTTTGTTTGTTTGGGCGGTTTAAGTTTTTTGTGGTAATTGGTAGGGGTGGGGGTTTTTAACCAATAATGGGGTTTTGGGGGGGTATTATATTGGGGGTACAACATCATGTTAGACACGGCTCACATATCTCCCCCATGCCGATTTTCGGTTTATTTTAATTACAATGCATGATTGCCTTCAACTTTGAATTTGTGATCATAGATTCACAGCCTAATCTATTTGTATCTATCTATAAAGAGAGATTTCAACATATGGAGCATGGATCTCCAATGGTTTAATGGTAGAGGCGGGCCAGCGGAGTCCTTCTCCCACCTCCTCCCCAGCTGCGCCACCTTCCTCCCTGCTCCCACTTCACTCCTCTTGGCCTCTTCCCAACTTCACCCCTACTCCATCTCCCTCCCCCTGCCTTCGACTCCCTCCCCCTGCCTCCCACCTCCCATCCCTTGCACACATCTCGCCCGACCTAATTGTACCCCGTTCCCGCTCGCATACACACCGCTATCACCGTTTTCCTGTCCCCGTCTTCAAATTTACTTACTTCTCTCTCTCTCTTTAATCTTAGACTTTCTCTCTCTCTCTTCTCTGATATTATATAAACAATGTGCCGCGGAGCGACAGCCCTTATCTAACGCGACTGCGGTGACTCTGTGGTGGACAGTGGTGGGATTCTAGTAAACCGCTGTTAGTCCCAAATGATGTTGACATACACATCGAAACAGTGGAACTGCAAGGATGGTATCAGGAACCTTCTCAAAGGAGATGGTCATTGAGTCTTTATGAAGTTGCCACGCAGCATGGCACGTACGTTTAAGTGATCTTCAGATTAAAGATGGAAGCGCTCCATCGCTGCGTTAGTAGCCCAACAACTGGATTGCAAGAGCAGATAGGTAAGCACTCATCCATTACGCTACGCAAGCCTTTAAAGGCTGCATAGAAGCTGGCCACTGTAACCAATTAACGCAGGCAAAAACTAACACAGTACCCATAACACATGGCACTGGCCAGTTAGCACTGGCAGTTGGCCCATACGTTACATGTAACATACTGACAGTAAAAAAAAGGCCAATAGAAATTATAACGATTTAAGGGAGCATGAAACCTTCTTTAACCAAAATTTAGCTTTGAAATTTCACTGTGAGCATTGTAGCCTCAACATCCAGGCATTATAGATTTCTACTAGCAAACCGGCAGGCTCAAATTCTTTCTAACAGATCAGGTCAACAATGCCATGGTTTAACCCTCCTTCTTGGGGTCAAAAGGTTATCTGACAACTTACTCTTCGCCATGTCAGCAGAAAGTAGATTTCTGGTCTTTCAATATGCATAAAAATGCAGCGTCACGCTGAACAAACAAAGTTTTTCAATGCGCCTCCTGTCACACCATGTCCTAGAAAAATGTCTATAATCGTGCCCTGCCCATTGACCTTTGACTGGTGGCTCATTTGCGCTACAGTGATGGCTTTTTCCTACCATGATGCTATACACTGACTATCCACGAGCTATGTCGAGCGCGTTTAGACTTTGTGCCGCAATTCTGCATTTCCTCCCTATGACCTTAAGTAATGCGAGTGGAATTGTTCCCTTCTTTTACACCTATTGACTTTTGACCTTGACCCAGCTTCGACATTCGGCCAACTCGTTTTCGGATTACCCACCACGCCCGAATAGGGCATGACCGTACGTCGCAGCGTTAAGATTTGCTGCCCAACTGTTCGATCGGGGACGGACACGCTCGGCACGGCCAGGAGGACGGACGCGGACGGACGATCATGCGAATTCTACAAGCTGCATCTGGACTGATGTCAGATGAGTAAAATAGTCAATTCGAGCCTAAAGTCCAGGCGAAGTACACAAACCGCCATGTTTTGTTGTGTTAGTTTTCTGGTCATGCTGTATAAACCTCTGCTAATTCGATAATACTGGGCATCCCCGACCAATCAGCGATCGCGTAATAAAATATGATAATTTATAGGAATAATGGGCGGTCTTCAGAGACCGCTGATCTTTGAAATCGACTTGCGGACTTGTTCCGATTTACTACACATCAGTCTTTCGAAACGAGTAAAAAATATAATTTGCTGATGAAAAGAAACGAATATATATATCTACACTATCAAGATACTGTCATATTATGTAACCTAATCAAATTGCGTATTAGTACATGAAGATGGCAGCACCATCCAACAATGGACATCACTATCACTATTATTATTATATATTGTTGTTGTTTAAATGCCCTATTAGTATTATATATCGTATTCCATTTATTATTAAGAATACCTTAGAATGCACATCACCAAATTGCACCATCCCCCCTATAAAAACGTCCTCACATCCGAGTCATTCCCTTTGCTACGACAGAAATCCTGGACCAGTGCCTACTGACCAGGACCAGTGCTTCCTCAGAGGCACTGGTCCTGCTGGGCCAGTGCCTCCAATTATCACTTTTTCACCCTGCAAAGTATTTAAAACAAGAGAACAAATGCCATACATGATACACCATTTGTAAATGTTTTGTTTTGTTTTACGATCGGTAGATAATTAATGTTTTTGACGTGTTTTTCAAGAAAAAAACATAGGCTTATTACTCATTAATATAAAATATAATATCATTATAATTGTAATTATTAATCTAAATGTGTTATTTTCATCTTAATATTAAAGTTACGAGAGGATCTGGGCTCTCGTAATGTTAAGAGGATATTTGCGAGGATTTTTCATTCTCGTAACTTTTCGATGATTCTGTCAACGGTTTACGAGTGGAAGTTAATGTTATGACTAATGTTAAGACTAATTTTGTTTCTGACAATGGGCCCCTGGTACATGTACAGTAAGAATGCATTTTACCCTTAATGTGCTGATAAATCCAGAAATGCTCGTTCGCTCTTAGAGAACAAGATAAGCATTGGTAAATAAATGTAGTCACGCATGTACACGTTGTTTGCTTGTGCTACAGTAGCCTTTCAGCCTTTCAGACCCTCAGATGTACGCTGCTGGAAACACTCTTGTACGGCACACATTTTTAGAGTACGGGCACATTATTTTGCCTGCCTTCCTCCCCCAGCTAGATGCAGACTGGCCATGCATCTTACAGTTGCTTTAAGGGGATGCTAATCTGTATTGATCATTGACCATTTCATAAGAAGTGCTTACACCTAAGTAAATTCTCCTCAGATCAGATTACATCATCAGATTTTCATGTCAGACCTAACTAATTTACATAAAATATATAACTTAATGGATATATAATAATTATTACCCCATCATGTTCATGACGAGAATCTAAAGAGGATGTCAATCTATATACCCTACATATAAATCTGTATGTGCTCCCCACGCTACATATGGGGGTGACCTTTCTAATGCACAGATAGGCATTCTGTTTCAAGACAGATCTATTATCATCCTCCAGCAAGTGTACGCAGCCACCGGTATGATGAGAAAATGTTCGTGTACAGTTAGTCAGCCGGGCAGCTATAGTAAGAAACATCTGTTGCTGAACCGCAAGTGCTCGGGCACACGTACAACCATGTACGGACCAGGGCAACTATTTTGGAAACATGACCAGCCGCTACGCGCTTCTCTCCTTCACGCACATACCTACCTCAACATTCAACCACAATGCATTGAATATTGTGTAGAGAGCAATTTTTATAAGGGGAATGTATTTTTGGTGCATGGGTGACCTTTACAGGGAAATAACTGCAGCAGGTCATGTTAGATAGTATAGAGCCTGGGAGTAGTTACCATGTATGCGTTTAGGAATATATATATATATTCGTCCGTCGGAACGACGAAGACCATCTAGTCATCCTGGGGTTTGACGTCAGGTTTTGTGGGTGCGAAGGTGACTGGTTAGGCCAATCCAGCCCAATCCGCGTTTAGGAATAACAGTGACAGTGAAAGCCGATGCACCAAAGCCTTGAATAATTAAAAACATAGAAGAGGAAAATTTCCTACTGGACAAAATTGAATAAACTTTCTCATAAATGCCACTAGATTTACGAAGCTGCTAGATTGCTCATTGTTGACGAAAAGCCGAGATTTGATAATTATGTCCCTGCGGCTGATATCGGATGATCAGATAATAGAGACAGTAACGAGCAACACTTCTGCCTCTAACAAAACTTTTGTGCAAAATCTAGAAGACTGAATGGCCTTAGGTCTCGTCCCAACCAGCCGGCTTAGTTAGACGTTACTTTAAAAAAAAGACCTGACCGACACACAAATTCAAACCCACTGGCAAAACACACACACAAAGCATTAAGTAAAACGTACACAAAACGAAAAATCCTATATATTGATTTTCTTCCCACTGCCAGCAAGTTTTACTTCCCTTTTACTGCGTGAGCCTGAATGGACCCAACCATATACACTGCATGTGTCTGATGATCACCTTTCACTACATTGCCTAATATTCATAAGCAGCTAGTTGAGTATATAGGGCCTGCGATTGGGCAAGTGCCAGATGTGACCACGCAGAGGTCGAAGAGGGAAGTTTCCATATATATATACATTTATAAGGGGTACAATCACGAGAGACAGGATGCGAGAAAGGTACAAGAAGGAGGAAGGTAGAGGGCGGAGAAGGGAGATAGTACACTCTCAGCACCCACCGCAGGTTGCACTTCTGTATTGTTACTGTATGTATGTCGTAACATATATATATATATATATACAATAAACGCATAGATATATTTTATATTCGGCACCTTGGACCATCACTGCTTGCCTGTTGCCAGGAATGAACATCCCTACACTAATTAACAAAAGATGCCTTTATTTTAATTAAGGAATACTGGAACGACTAAATGAAGCTACTAACTGTATATAGATCTATATATATATATATGTGAATAGCACTGAATACCAGTATAGGGGATGCCAGACAGTATTTTGTAAAATGTGAAAAATCAATATTGGCTGTAGATCTTAGACATACACTTGCGTGCCTGCGCGTGCCGCCCCTGGTTGTCTGTGTCTGCAGACAATAACCTATCACTCAGCCTTGTACTAGATATATATAGGCGCAGGCCGAAGCCCTGCCAGGGCGGACAAAAACACAGTTCTGTGTTTCTAAGATTCTAAGCAGAAGAAAACATCGGCAGCAATCCATAAAAATCAAAAGCACATGCACGCATCAGCCCGTGATGAATTAGGTCGTGTTCGTGTTCGTTAGGATGTATGCAGTGTTAAATGCACTGCCGTTATTATCAGCTCGTGAGATGCTGTAGTAGTAGAAGACACTCTGTCACACGCACGCACGCACGCACGCACACACACACACACCCACGCACTGCTGACATACGTGCGTATTGCTGCGGCTGTACTACGGAAGTGAACAGCTCATCGACACTAGTTAGACTAGTTAGCATACATGGTTCTGCGCAGTGTCGCATACAGACACAACGCACACCCGCGTACCCGTGCGTAAGGACGAATGTCACTGTCAGAGAAACCTAACACCAAATTTAAATGATTGCAAACTGATCTTCACTCTAATGAGCCTAATGTGGTTTGAACGTAATTTCAGTACGTTGTTCTAGATGACCATGTATCAGTTGAAACACTGAATGAGTAGGAACAATCACCAAGACGACAAGGAGTGTGTGCGCATGGGCCGAACCAATCTGCCAAGCACTGCGATTACGGATATATAAGCATACTGCACTAGTACCAGAGGTGGCTATCACGCAGTTCAACTATTTAGAAGTAATTTAAGTGTTAACAAGTTACAGCTACAATAGAAGTGGTGCCTGTCACAGCATGGTTAAAGCCAAGAGTAGATAATAACACAAGAGTTACACACCTGATTCCCGCATTTTTAACCGATTTTTCTCATCAAAATTTGCCACCAATTGATATAGAAGCAAGTGTATACGTTCCTCAGCTTATTATGACCACTAATCACTCACCTTCGTGGTACTGATATTCGTTTACATATATTTGTTAGCGTATTGCTGTAAATCGTAATCTTGCACGAGCTGAATTTGCACAATTTACCGCTATTGTGTAGAGGTGTTAATCCAAAATTTGAAGCCATAGTGGCGCCAATATTTAGCAACGGACTGTTTCCAAATCATTCGTGCCCCGATAGGGTTGAGAGACAATCTAAATTTCGAATTTTGATCTCGTGAGGAACCGCGAGACGCGCTCAGTTATTGTGATCGCAACACAAGAAATTGACATACTATCTTACATTTAAGTAATAATACAATAATAACAATATTCTCTGTAGTAGTTTGCAGCAAGTATCACATTACGCACGCACAGGTAATTAAGTACATTAAAGGATCACTTGTGATAATGGTCCATCGCCGTTTTTTTGCGGTGCGCAAAAACAGGAAAAAAGTTGTGGCGGGCTGCAACATGTGTTTGTCGCGGCGCACCACCATTTTTTATAAAGCATACATGTATGTAAAATAAACATAAGTATACATTTGTGGCCTTTTATTGTTCGCTGCAATCAAAGTACATCAACAACTATGGCAAATTTAGTAATTTACTGATCTAAATTTTAAAATATGGCTGAAAAATGACTTTCTGGACTCTTAACGGGACACCGGGACCAGCATGTCGCACCAGGACGATCCCGGTGAGACAGGGACACTTGGGACGTCTGTATAACAGGTTAGAACATCATTCACAGTACTTACAGTTACAATTAACAGAATTCAACTGTACAGAAGTGACGCTATAAGTTATAACACGAATCAGCTACACAGGGAAGGTGTTATTACAAGGTTCAACTGAACAGATGTGGCGCTATCGACTACAAACTTACCGATTGTACATATCAGGCCAGACTTTCGCATAAGATGCGGTGGCGAGTCGATATCGAGAGCAGCAATGTGCTCAAGGTGGGTCACCTGGTCGGCAGCTTGCTGCTGCTGCTCCTGGAGCAAGTAGTCTTCAGCCTCCAGCACCAGCCGCGAGCCGCTGGGGAAGCTGGCGATCCGCCGCTGAAACAGAGCAAGCATCGAGCGATCTGATGATAAATATATGCAAACCTGTACGTCGTCACCTTTCCAACTTGTCACTTTACCTACTCCTCAACTTGCACCTTAACCATCTCCTTGTCGTCATCCACGTTGTCTCCTTCTTCTCAACCTCACCTATCTGCTGCTTCTTTTTGTCCCTATCTGTCACATTGCCATTATCATCCTCAGATCTCTCATTTGTCTCCTACTCCTACTCCAAATCTGTCTCCTACTCCCAGTGACTTTAATTTTCTCCCCTTTCTTTCTACACATGTATTACACATATCTATCGCTGCTTGACTCTTACACTACAGTACCATCGACATTTTCCTACTTCAACACCTCTGACATTTCTACCCTTAGTCTAGTGACTCGAATATAGTTTTCTTTTTATATTTCTGTACTTATTTTACTTCTACTATTGTAATAGAAAGACACGACCTTCCCTGCATGTGCCATTCAACTTTACCTTGTGTAAGAAAAAGTGTAACACTGGTAATCTGCCTAATGAATTTGGAAACAGGTATGGACCACAAACAACGATTATCAACACCTATAGGCAAGCATGCAGCAGTGTCAGCTGATCACAGCCCAAAATAGTAGCAGAGCAACGTGAGTCCAGACTGGCATAATCCTTCCCAGGTTCATTCTCGTTCCTTTCTTGATTACAGTCCAAGTTTTTAGATCTCAATAATACATGTTTTTGGTTTCAAGCACGCTTCTCTCACAGCACAGACATTCTAGTGTAATGAAAGAAGAAACCTTGAATTAAATATTCGCTTCTAAATTCTATGTGTAGTATAAGATACTAAACAAACAAATAAGTGCAATTTGGTTACTGTCGTGGGTAAGGTGGCAGAGTAAGCAGCAATGTAAACACGTGGGTGTTATACATATGAGGCAAGAGTCCATAATAGGAAAATCCATTTTCTATTATGGACTCTTGTCATGGTCTTGATATGAGACCATTCCTCACTCACGTGTATGTTCGCAAACTGTTCAGCAATGTAACACAATTATAAAGCAATGCCAATTAAAGTGGCTCTAAATGAAGAATCGCCCACAAAAACTAATAAATAATATCTCGTTTTATCGTTCCAGATTACTATGAGTTTTGGCTGAATGCTTAGTTTATGGAAATTTCAGACATTACTAGAAAGTTTACATCTCAATTTAATCAACCAAGACGACAACAGATGTCGATTCATTACGTCGAACAGAATTACTTTGCACGCTCATAAACATTATCAATGCAGGGGAATGCACATGGACAATTAAACAGCATTACTTCACACATACCTAAAGAATCATCCAGATATCCAACCACTGCTACCACAGGCACATTGGAACTTCTCAATATATAAAAAATTATGGTAAATAAACACGAAATGTATATTTTTACACAAAATGTTTCTCTACTCTCTTCCGCCTATTATTTCCGATAATTTCCTTATCCTATAAGAGTTTATCCTTTATGCTTTACTCTTTATCTTTATTCTTGCTGTTTGTGCACAACGGCGTGCGTGCGATGTACTTGTGTGTTGCAGAGGAGCATTTGAAGAGCGTTTACAAATTACAGGAAATTATCAGCAATAATAGCTGAAAGAGAGTACTTTGGTAGTAAATACATTTCGTTTATTTACCATTATTTTTCTCTTAGGCTCTGGCCTTCGAGACTCGACCGTTGCCTGTTACATTAAATACTACAACCACGCCTTGTGACAACAAAGTGTGGCTGCTGTAATTTCCAAGGTTTGCTTCGTCGGCTACTGCAGAAAAATGCCATGCGGCATCTGCCTGCCTTCGTGGGAAATCTAGAAAATCGCAGCTCAGTAAGTACACATTTAAGCAAGTAGCACAAGAGCGCGCAGATGCGAACAGCAGAAAACAAGCAAGCATCGAGGCAGACGACGCCGTGCACTCCCCCCGTTTTTGCACCCTAACGGAAAAAGCCACAAGTTCACGTGCATATACTGGCATGATGCTATAGTGCCATCGAGGATTAGATGTAGCATAGACTGTAGCACGTCTACTTTCTACGTCCACAGTGCCAGATAGCAAACTTGGCATAGAAACTGCCGAGTGTTTCAATGAAGTCTAAAATCGATGTTGTTGGGGATTTGCTTGGCAGCTTAGTTTTAACGACGATTTTGTTTCCTCGCCAACACTTATCAGCGCTCAAACACAACTCAGCCCTGAACCATCCATCCTTGAAATATTTCTCGTTCAGCTGCAGTGATTCGACCACACATTCAGCACCCTAACAGAATTTCGTGACAATTTTATTCACTGTTTTTAAATGTGCATTAACTTGATTTGACCTGCACCCACGAGGACCCTTGGCTAACGATTCATCGCAGCTGGGTCGGGTCACTGCAGACGAGCAATCTAATGGCTTCATGGTTAACAGCAGGGCTTCAAATTCACATATATTAGACATGCAATGCACAGCCATGCAGATCAAGTGCTGACGGACAGACATCGGCCAAGCTTCACCAACAATTACACGCCCAAATACACCAGTTGTGGCCCTGCACTGAAATTACGTGATACGAGCTTGTTACGGCTACTAGCATTTCACGGCCATTACTGCCTAGTCACTGCTATAGTGACTGTTTTTATTCCCTAGAAACACGTTCATAAATAAATAATTTCTAACGAAAATTCTGCGTGTTCATCCAGTATTGACAATTTTATACCCTCATGTATTGATCCTAATATTATAAGCGGCCAACCATCTTCCATATATAATATATGCTCTGCCAGTACGAGTTCTAGTAAGTTTGTAAGGTTTTATAAATCCCCCATCATGGTACCACGATGGCAGTGGTTTCACAAAGCTAAAACAAACCCTTACACTCACACATATAAATCATAAAAGACAGCGAACACTTTTATATTGGATACTTCAAACCATGGGTTAGTAACTACCAAGAGAAGAGTACGTTGTTCGCACTTTGAGTAAAACAGAACTTTGTATTTGACATTGAAAAACTATGCAGAGGCACATATTCCCATACAGCGATTATATCAAGGCTTTAGTTGCACAGCAAACCTGTAGCAAGGCTCCACACTAACTTTTTTTTTCAGTGGCCCGATCAGGCCACCAAAATCATCGATTTTCAATTTTTGGTGGCCCGAAAATGAAATCTGGTGGCCCGAAAAAAAAACGCTTGTATCGCAAAAAGTATCGCGCGTAAGCTAATATCATTAAATTGTTTAAAAGCCTAAAATTACCTTTAAATCGCTCTTTCACAAGGCATAAAATAAAAAAAATAAAATGTTTTCCTCAAAATTCATCATTTGAGATTTGAATCGATAAAAAGGGGAATTTTTTTGTTCATGTGCAAAAATTACCCCCTTATGAAAATGGACTGTTCCAAAATATGTGACTGCACGTCGCATACACGACTTTCAAACACTGGCAGTTTCGCTTCAGATCCGAAACAGTGCACGTGCGCACATGGATATATGCATTATTTTGTACAGCCTGCATGCATGCAGCTAGAGCTAGAGCTCCAGCGCAGCTAGCTAGCAATATACATTACATACAGTGCAGTAGCGTAGTGCAAATTGCGACCGGTGCGGTGTCTGCTGATTTGTGTTCATTTGATCACGCTCGCTCTGCAAATTGCTCGCTCTCTTTTGAATGAGATTAGTAGGGGTGAGTATTGCGACCAAAAATCGTATTGCAATATATTGCAATGCGACAAAACCGTATTGCAATATTTTCCAATACGTATTGGGAAGTGTATACCATGCATGATATAGTAACAATTTGATGGTTTATCATCATATATTGTATTATTATGTAATTTGCATTTGTAATTGCCATACATCAGCTTTTGCCCTTTTATTGGGGATAATTTCAAACAAATCGTCTGCTACAGGCGCTGCCATTTTGGCTGCCTCGTTGTGATATTAGATCGACTCTAGACTGATTTCACGTGTTCAAGAACCAGTGCGCTCGACCGAGCGCGCCAGCACAGTAAAATAGTCTCTCGCGCGGGCAGCGAAATTTTTTTCCCCACGAGAGTTCCGGACCCACCACAGATAGTGTTTTGTAATATATGGTGTCTATATAAGACGGACCTGGTTGGATTATAGTTAGTGTTAGGGTTAGGGTTAGGGTGTATAAATTTTACATTGTTGCTTCGAGGAAGTCGAGTGAAATGGAGTGCGCCGATTGGCTGGGGTCCGGAACTCTCGTGGGAAAAAAAATTTCGCGCGCGGGCACTCAGGCGAGCATAGGCTATATATAGACTCCCTGGTTGACGTGCTCGCTCACACCATAGATAGATACATGTGTGTTGTATATATCTATGCTCACACGTCTGCCCGCGCAGTAGTACCATAGGTAGTACCGTGCAGTGCTCCATGCATTGGTCGCTTACAAATTTTAGTGGCACGATCGGGCCACCAAATTTTAACTTTTTGAAATTTTTGTGGCCCCGAGCCTTGCCTGTAGCATACATATATACGCCTAGGGAGAGCGCGAAACGGGCATTACACATAATAATAATGTAGTACTAGTCTTCGTTCACTTTTTCTTTCATACTGTTTGATTCTCTTTATGTTAAAGCATTCACAAGTTGTACGCACAATACCTCTCCACTCCTGTCTGTTGTCTACAACATTCCTCCACTGATCAAGAACATTACCACACCTCAGAGCACCTTTGCAGGTATCCTTATATCTAAATTTAGGGCAACCAACAGATCGGGATCCATTTGCTAGCTAGCTCGCTGTATAGGAGTGCCTTTGCTGGTCTGTCATTATCCATTCTACAGACGTGGCCAAACCAACGCAGACGACTTCTAACTAGCTTCAACTCGATGTCTCCAACACCCGCTCTGTTCAGGACCTCCTCGTTACTGATGTAATGATCCCACTTAATATGCATGATTAAGTGCAGGTAACGTTGTTGTATTGTTCTCAGTTGTCAAACTTGATGATGGTACAGAGTCCAGGTTTCACTGCCGTACATCAGAAGTGGCATAAGACACTAGTTGTAGACTTTGACTTTAGTGTTTATTGTAAGGTTATGTGAGTTGAACACTCTTTGACGTAGTCAACCAAATGCACATGATGTTGCTTGGATACGAGCTGCAAGTTCCTCTTTCATAGAGCAGTCATTTGTTACATAGCTGCCAAGGTATTTGAAGCGGGTGACGTCTGCCAACTTGGTGTCAGCTATGAAGAACTCAGCTTCAGTACCAATGCACATGTATGGTCTCTGTCTTTGCAGTGTTGATACGTAGTCCCATCTTCTTAGCAAGGTCGTTGTAAGCTGTGAGTAACAACTGTAGTCCCGCTGAAGTGTCACTGAATATGGCTATATCGTCTGCATATTGAGCCTCCCTGATGTACTCAGTAAGAACTTTGGTCTTTGACTTCAGTCTTCGAAGATCAAATAGATCCCCATCATAGCGAAATCTGACCTTTACACTGCAGGTGTGCTTGATTTCCTTATAAGCAAGACAAAGTAAAACAGCTGCATAGATGCCATAGAGTGTTGGTGCTAGCTTACAACCCTGTTTGACACCACTGTTGTACTCAAAGGCCTGTGTGAATTCACCATCTACAATGAGTCTTGCATGCACGTTCGTATATAGCTTCTTGATGATTCTTATGAACTTTGCAAGGCAGCCCCGCTTACTCAGGATGATAAAGAGTAGCTCACGATTGACGATGTCAACCGCTTTAGTGAAGTCCACAAAAGCTATATACAAACTTCTGCGCTGTTCTCTCGTTTTCCCCATTACTTGTCGAAGGGTGAAGATTCCATCCATAGTACTTCTGCCCCTGCGGTACCCTGACTGAGATTGTGGGTACATATCTTCTCTGCAAGATGATGTAGTCTCTGCAAGATGACGTCTGCTACAACTTTACCAACTATGCTTAGAAGTGATATACCTCTATAATTGCCGCACTGACTTCTGTCACCTTTCTTGAACAGGATGGTGATGTTAGGATCAATCAAGTCAGAGGGAATCTCCTCTGTTGTCCAGAAGATGTGAAATATTACAAGTAGGAAAGCTCTCAAACGAGCACCGCCATGCACAAGAACTTCAGGGAGGATTCCATCAGTGACCGGACTTTTTCCTAATGTGGTGTTCTTGAGAAATTTATCTAGCTCTTCTTCTGAGATTGGATCATTGAAGGACGCAATAATTGGATGCTCCTCTATGTCATCCATGATGATGCTTAAATCAACATCAGTTGATTGATTCAGAAGATCACTGAAATGCTCTACCCATCTGTCTTTGATGCTATCTGGTGAAGTCAGGAGCTCGCCATCTTTTGATCTAACAAGATGGGAGCTTTTAGTTCTTGGACCGTAGACAGCATTGAGAGTGGCATAAAATTCTCTAGATGGCTATTTTTCTGTGAAAAAATCTCTGCTTCTTCAGCTTTTCGCTGGAACCAGTCATTCTTTAGCTTTCTGATATGCTCTCTAAGAGCATTCTTGTTCAGTTTTTTGTTTTGAAGCAGCTCTCTGATTTCTCCATCCTGCTCGTCAAACCAGTCATTCTGTTTCTTTTCCTTCTTTCCAAATACGTTTTTGGCTGCATTTTGAAGCACTTCTCTGAGTTCTTCCCAATGTTCTTTGCAATCAGACAATTTTTCATTCAAGAACTGTTCTAGCATTTCTTTTCTTTCATTGTTGAGGCCAGTGTCAAGCTTTTTGGGAGTCTTTGTGCCCTTCTTCTTTTACTCCTGGGGCTGGGACAGAGTTGTATGCATTTATATGAATAGGGGAAAACCATTTTTATATGGTAGTATAGGTTCTAGGCTTTACAAAAAAATTGGGTTCTCGCTCGAAATCCCTATAGAAAATTTATAATTAATATTTAAATTTTAATTTAAAATTTTTAAATTAAAATTTAATATAAAACTTTTTAAGAGGTTTTTTGAGCTGGGGAACACGTTTAAAACAATAATAATTATATATGGAGTCTCTATCAAGTGATTCCAATGTCAATCGAAGGAATCGAACCATGTTTATAGTGTAACGACAAGTTTGTAATAATTTTCTCGCTCGAAATCCCTATAGATTTTGCCCAGCTTGCCCCAAAAGTTGCCCGTCGGGCGAGAAACTATACTGTTCATATCTCGGCCATTTCTTGAGCGATTTTGACAACTAAATTGAAATAGAGGTTTTATGGGCTATCCTTATTATTCTCTACCGAAATTTATAAAAAGCGGAATACAGGTTTTACTGTTACACAACTGCCATATCACACAAATTTATTAAGTTTAACACCCACATCACAATGAATTTGTGTAAACTTCCACCATATCAGATCAAATTATATGGATTGGTGCAAACATCATCTTGCAACTTCATGCACTTGCAGAAAGGGGTGCAGCCCACCTCCATGCGGCATGGACATGTGGCTCGAGCACACTTGCCACAGTTACAGGTCACTGTCCACCGCTTATTCAGAGTCTTGCACCCTGTGACTGGAACAAGGCAGTCGTTCTCTAGCTGATACCCAAAATGTAGTGGATCTATGATGCTGGGTTGGAAGAGGTGGATAATCGAGTATGTACCAAACAAGGCTCGCATTATGTGTGGATGCAAACCCTCTGACGTTGGAGGCAAATTTTGATGTGATGAGGTCTTGTTCTGATGATATATTTGGGCACGAAGGTGTGAGGACAAAAATTGGCTAGTCTCACTTAAACCGACTATTGCGAGATTTTTGCTCAGAAAAACTAAATACAGCTGAATATAGTCTCACCTGACAGCGAAAATATCACTGATTACACCAACATTAAAAATACTAAGATTTTATGCAGTTATAGCATAGAAAATTGGATATGAACACATCGTAACAGCAATGCATTTTATCGTGTCGCGACAATGCCTAACATTTGGCAGAATTGGTAATCTTGTATTTGTGCCGGTGATGAATTGAAAACAAGTGCGTGCCTTCACTGTGGGTACGGCAGATAAGCGGTGGCGCCACAAGCTCATGCATACTTCCTGTTAGTTCAAGATGACAGAAAACGAATGTTTACAAAAACGATAAGTTCGAAACTGGCAGTTTTCGGTGGTTCGAAGGTTCTAAGACATTTTATTGTTACTTTAGACAATTGCTGTTACTCGAGCAATAACGGTAGGTATCATGAAAGTGGGGAAAACACTGGAAAATTCTCGCAATAATCGCTTTAACACCAGCACGAGGAATTTTTCAGCGCCAGCCTTGGTCTCGGGTGTAATTGTCATTTCTCTACCGAAATTTCTAAGCAATTGGGTGGGCTTGGCTTTGAGAGCAGCTTTCTTGGTGCCTACTTTGCTCGTTGCATCACATCCAGTCATGCAGTGCAAGGCAGGAAGGACATTGCAAACGTCTTGACCTTGACGTTCGTGCAGAATGTGCAGTGGGATATATCGCAGTTTTGCCGCGTCCACCTCGCATCCAGAGCTCGCTAGTCCTGCTGGGTCGGATAGTGGTAGAGTAGGGCCACAGCAACGTCAGCGTCGTTGGACAAAACTACACAGGTTTTGTAGCCTGCCTTAGCACAGTCAAAGGCATGGAGAACCAGCCGCAAGTCTGCCTCGTCTAGCTGTGAGTACAATTCAGGAAGTACTATTCTGTTGTCTTTATACAAGGAAGTACATGGCCAGTCGTCGCCCTGCATTGATAGCTGACCCACGACAGTAGGGTGCGGTAAGTCCTTGGCAAGAACAGAGACATGTTTGTAAATAAGCTGTTCCAGCATCATCTGTTCTGTTGTGATGGCCAGAAGTTAGCCATCTGTGAGAGTGGGGACTCAGGGGTGATTTCAGTTAACACAATCGAAGGTGGCAGTACTCCTTCTCTCATGTTTTGGTCTTTTATGAAGGCTCTCCAGTATAAGATGGTCAAAGATATAGTCACAAGCGGCCATGTTTGTGGTAGATCACTAAAGACTTTTGAATGAGTGTGAGCAGGTCACCGAATGCCTTCAGCCCCTGAAGTGGTAGGCGGCGGACCAGAGACATGACGTCGATAATAAATGCAGAATTATCACGATGCCTATAATGCATAATCAGCATCAGTCAGGACAAGCTCAAGCTCACGTATGAGCACACTTTCTCTGGGTGGGTCATGTAGCCATCGGCGTCAATATCATGGGACTAGGTACAACATCATACTTGAGGACGCTCACTCGTGGTAATGAGTCTGTGTCGAGCAATGTCCATAGACTTGTCTGTGATGTTGACTTGTCTCACAGTTTGCTTTACAGTTGGCTTTGGCTTGCTGTTCCTTATGCTGATCATTGTCTGGATATTGCGACGCTGATCGGACTGTCTAGTCGTACATTCTTCGTGATGAAGCGCTCATGGTGAAAATGCTCATAAGCCTCTTTCCCAATGTCTGATGCATTCAGCAAATCACTTCTTACCAGTGAAAAAATACACGAGGGCTGGGGGCGATTTAGCCCCCGAAATGCCAAAAAGAGCCCCGGAAATGCCAAAAAGAGCCCCCGTAAATTTTGCATAGAGTTCAAGGCAAACCAAATTTAGAGTGCTATTTTCATGCACGCGAGCTTGAAAAGTAGCACCCGAAAAATAAACTGTATTTTTTTCCCTGCTTCTTACGTCTTCAGGCATGCCTTGTTTGGTGACAAAGTTGTGAAGCTTCTTTGGGCAATCAGGTGAGAAAGGAGACCTCTTTCCTCAATAAAGCGGACACAGTTCTGGCATGTTTTCTTCGCTGGGCAAAATCTATAGGATTTCGAGCGAGAAAATTATTACAAACTCGTCGTTACACTATAGACATGGTTAGACTATAGACTTGATAATCACTTGATAGAGACTCCATATAGAATTATTATTGTTTTAAACGTGTTCCCCAGCCCAAAAAAACCTCTATTAAAAATTGTTTATATTAAATTTTAATTAAAAAAATTTTAAAATTTTAATTTTAATTAAAAATTAAAAATTTTAATTTAAATATTAATTATATATTTTCTATAGGGATTTTGAGCAAGAACCCAATTTTTGTTTAGCCTAGGACCTATACTACCATATAAAAATGGTTTTTCACATATAAATGCATACAACTCAGGCCCAGCCCCCAGAGTATTTGGTTTTATGGAGAAATGACACTTACAAACAATCAACTTGTGATCAGTGAAGCCGTTTGATTGACTTTGGTCACTATGACGTGTTGCTTTGCAGCTTGATTTGCTAGTACATAGTCAATCTGATGCCAGTGCTGCCATACATGTGTTCTTCATGCTGTCTTTAAGTTGAAACATTGTACCCATGACTGTACGCTGAAATCTGGTACAGAACTCTAATAGCATTAGTCCATTTGAATTCATATTACGGTACCAACGCCATGTTTACCGATGACAGATGGCCATGATTTCCAGTCTATGCCAACACGAGCATTAAGATCACCTAGAACTATGATGTTGTCATCTTTAGCTGCTGTAATGCAAGTGCCAAACCGCTCGTAAAACTGTTCTTTGTCTTCATGTGTTCTTTGCATAGTTGGTGCATATACGCTGATAAGTGGAAGGTGTTCGCCACTCTTCAACTGTATGCGCACTGACATAAGCCTGTCATTGATTGGTATCGGATTGATACCTTGAGGAGCTAGTTTGTTGGAGATGGCAAAACCAACACCTGCTGCTTTCTCTTTTCCTCCACTCCAGTAGATTGTGCGACTTCTTTCAACGATATTGCCTGAGCCGGGACGTCGCACTTCACTGAGCGCACAGATATCAATACATGCTTTCTCTAATTCTCTGCAGATGATAGCTGTTGCACGTTCTGGTCTGATTTAATTATCACTATCATTAGAGGTACGTACATTCCAAGCACCAAGGGTGAGAGGATGTCTTCTGGGGGTTTTAACGTTGTGGATTGTAGGTTAGTCGTCAGTTACCCCGGACGCGGTCGCATTATACGGTCTTCGCCCACTTGCCACCACTGCCGTATGTTGTGGCGCATTGGTTAACCCGAATGCGGCAACCATATCTCCTCTGAACTGTACTGTCATTATTAAACTGCGAGGCTACGCCTACGATGATGACGCTACATGGCGCAGGATAGCGTCCCTTGGCAAGAAGTCCTGTTGATTGACGGCACAGCTTAGCTGAGACGGCCGCATAGAAATCTTGTTGCTTGATTGCCAGAACCGCTGTCGAGTTGACAAGAACAGAACTGCCGGTTGCCAGAACTGCCGAGTTGAAAAAGAACAGTACTGCCGGTTGCCAGAGCTGTCGTCGTATTGACTGCATAGAACTGCCGTTTGCCGGGACTGTTGCTGAGTTGACATCACAGAACCGCCAATGAGCACTATGAATTGCAAATGAGACCTCCCTGTGACCTTCCTAATTTGGTTGAACCTACAGTATAGCTCCAGGGGATCCCATCACTAAGCACGCTATGTTTCAACACGCCATAGCAACAGATGAACACAGAATATCTACAGTTGGATACCAGCTCTGCCAGTTGTTTTGGTGGCTATTTTTCAGCTCCAGTGTAATCTTGAGTCATTAAACTTTATCCATAACACCAGTAGTCCAGAAATAATATTCAGTTTGCACCAAAAATTTATAAAATATTTGGGAACACAGGCTTGATCAAAACTGTTGTGCCTACACTAGCGCCACCTATGACAGCAAACCTTACAGACCACAATAATCTACAATAATCATAATTAATTATTATCCATTAATCATCATCTTACAATCAATAAATTACAGCAAGACACGTATCAGGTTAGTGAATGATGGGTGTCACTGTCAGCATTCGTTAGTTGACATTAGTAGCAGTTGGGTTCTCATAGCTACTCCACAGAACTGGGATTTAGCTGAAAGGATAGTGAAGGGCTTTATAAAATCCACCACTAAATTACTTTAGGGTATACATACCGAATTTTACTTGACTAGTAAGATTATTCACAAGAGAACGATGCAGTGTAAAGTTGTTATGATTACCAGCTCAGTTAACTTATAGTACCAATCTAGATAGCTTGCAAGGCATTTAACTGTCATTACGGGATCTCCCCTAATCTGATGTGCGAACAATTCAGCAATCGGAAGGCTGTTGCCAAATGAGCAAACGATTTCCTGGATTTCCAATCACTGGAGCGTTCAGCTAGTGTAGGGTAAGTGACGCCAAACTCAATTGTTATGTACTGCAGTTACAACTTCCAACAGAAGAAACACCAAAGTATGTGACGTCTATATATATGCAAGCTGTTGAATCACTTGGATGTGGATGTATGGCAGATGATGAAAGATCTTACTGAGACATCAAGAGATGGGAACAAGTTAGGGTAAAAACGAGAGGGTGAACCTCAAGTATTTTGTTGTGATAACTTGAAAAAATATTAAACATTACTAAATAACTAACCAACAATATGGAAAGACAAACTGGCATCCTATGAAAGTTCTTTTCACACTTAAAACTAGCTGACATCAGAACTTTTGTTACAGTTATTTTGTAGAGCAAATATAAGGAAGATTATACAAGTGGTTCACGCGGATCTAATAGGATGGAGGTCCAAAAGCTCATGACGCCACCATTTTGTGACTTCATGCTTGATTTTACTTCATGAAAGTTTCCCCAGTGAAATAGAACGAAGTACTGCAAAAACGAAAATTTTGTCTAAATCCTTCAAATGGCCATTGCCCTATTCGTCCAAGCAAGATAACCACGCCTTCGTTAGATATTGTTCCCAAGTCAGTCAACCTGACCTATTTTGTACATGGTGCATATCCAAATGTCGAGTTAGTAGCACGTCGTTCCTAAGCATTGCACAAGGAATGTCCTACCTCAACAATGATTGGCTAGAGCTGCCTATCAATCACGCCAGGTGAATAAACCAATTGAATATCTTTAAGATTAATGTGCGGAGGTACCACTTTCAACTTCCCCTCTATTTTACATTAATAAGTTCCTAATTCTTCTCATAATCATTTTCGTAATTTCTAGATCCACACTTGGCTTACTGCCAAAGAATGATATCTGCCCAATGTTACCTTGCCCTGGAAAACCTTATCGACACAAGTGTGGGCTGGGTCACGTGCTAGGGGCTGTAGAATACTTATGGACAGCGGCCCATTAACATACGATAGAATCTATATAAAGCCTGGGACACACCATGCAAATTTATTCGCACGTCAGCACGTCCGAAGCGAAAATATAAAAGATGTTTGATCGCTGCGAATTTCGGTGCGGATGAAATTTGCAGCGAAATTCGCCCGCGCTTGAGCGGACACACCATGCGAATTTCGCTGCGATTTTACAATCACTGCAGACGTGCGAATAAATTCGCATGGTGTGTTTCCCGCTTTACACCAAGGCCCAAATAGATCTTTTGCTTGCCTGCTGTTTATCTGTGTGTGTTTTAGTGTATTTCGCACGCACGCACACGCACGCCTGCACACACACATACACGCACACACACACACACACCTGGAAAACCAGCATACACAACCAAGGGCACGTTAGTATAGCAGTATCATCAATAACTGGGACACAGGTAATAAAAAATTACCTTGCTGTTGCAGTCATAGATATTCGAATCGGTCATATCTTTGATAACCACCGCCATAGATGAAGGCACACAAATATTGTCATATTGATAACGACAGCATCTCATCATTAACATTAAATATTTGCCAGCATTATAATAGTTTTAAAGACCTGTGTTTATCACCAGATAGCATAAAGTGGCCTGATGTGTGGATAGCCAGAGCCAGTAAATAGCCCTTGTCCAAGTTGTCGATTGCAGTGACTCATATAAATTATAACAGGAGTGTATCAATTGATACACTCCTGATTATAACACTACTATTACTAAGCTAACCTTGTTTCATGCATTTATATTACAAACAAGAACTCGATACACTTTTTTTTAACAGAGTGGCTATATGCCCGGCAGCCGGCATATATTCTGACGGCATGCCCGGCACGCCGTCTTTGCGATTTCCTAAATGGCCCGTGCATTTTTAGATTGTTCAGCGTTATCTCAAGTAAACAAGGGTTAGGGTTAGGGTTAGGGTTAGGAACTGTCGGGCATTTAGGAAATCGAAGACCGTGCCCGGCTGTCAGACATATAGCCACAGCGTTTTTTTAAATTAGCAATCGATTTGGCTTTGGTATATTACATATTGCTTTGCGTCTCGTGTGATTCCCAGCAACAGTAAAACAAGGCGTAGCTATCTGATCCATCATAACGTGGAGCAAAGCAACGTGCCATGATGAAATGCACACAGAAAGCCAGCAAATTTTACGTACAACACATAGGAGACGTGTAAACATAGCAGGTCTACACGTATGATGACGTATAAAGTACCTTGGAATGAAGAAAACTCATGTTGATCCCCTGGTCAGTCCACCGCTGCGTGTTGCACGAATAAGCACTACAGATACATGTATTTCTACATACTTCTATATTTCTTCCCTGAATTCACCTTGTTTACAGAATTCCTTGAGGCATTTGCATTATGTCATTCTTATTACTTGAACAGTGATAAAAATAATAATGCTGTAAAACAATGCGCTTGTAACAATGGATTTAGAATAGTGACAACACATAAGGTACTGTAATTCACAGCATAACGTTCTGATACACTGCCTGCAGTTTGTATACTATGTACAGTGTACTTAGTATTTTCTACCGACTTGTACTACAAACAAGCACACAACTTAACTTTGTGGAAAGGGAAACCAACTGCTCCATTTTGTAGATTTTTAGTTTTTATGTGATACAGGTAGTGATAATGTACATTATGAAAACACATAATTTTTCCATTATATCGCAATATGTATACATCTAATGATGTATTCAATAAATTCCGAATTTTAACAACTGCTCGAGGGGAGCAGACTGCAATTTCAGGCAATCGATAAATCGAACGCCTATGGTAGGATACGCAAGCGTCAGAGATCAGGATGCACAGATGGACTCAGCATGCGAGCGATTAGGAGCGGGGAGCGACGCTCGCGCGAGTATCGCCAGCACTGTCGCGTAGGCAAAGTATTAATTAATGTACGGAAAGGTAAAAGTGGGTGTCGCGTCGCTGCTGTTTCTTGATTTACGGGAGTTTGCCTTACGCGAATTTGCAATAGCACATATCACCTTAATAACAATGAATTTACTTGAAGAATAACAAGAACAACACTACAAGAATAACGCGATGCGGCGACTGCCAGGCGCGTGGCGAGCACGCAAAATAGATGTGATGTTATTCATTGTATCAAGTGACCCAGAAAATGTCTAGACATGTACGTGTGCATTGGTGGCTGCGCTTCGCTCCCGCTGCTGATGCGCAGGTGAAGGTAGATAGTAGATACCTGCCGATATGAAATTCAATATCGGGTATCGGAAAATGTCGCAAATAAGTCAAAATATCGGCATTATCAGCGAATGTTGAAGTTGAAATTATGAAATCATGAAGTTGGTCTGCAAGAACAGAGACATGTTTGTAAATAAGCTGTTCCAGCATCATCTTGTTCTGTTGTGATGGCCAGAAGTTAGCCATCTGTGAGAGTGGAGACTCAGGGGTGATTTCAGTTAACACAATCGAAGGTGCAGTACTCCTTCTCTCATGTTCTTGGTCTTTTATGGAAGGCTCTCCAGTATAGATGTCAAAGATATAGTCACAGCGGCCATGTTTGTGGTAGATCACTAAAGACTTTTGAATGAGTGTGAGCAGGTCACCGAATGCCTTCAGCCCCTGAAGTGGTAGGCGGCGGACCAGAGACATGACGTCGATAATAAATGCAGAATTATCACGATGCCTATAATGCATATCAGCATCAGTCAGGACAAGCTCAAGCTCACGTATGAGCACACTTTTCTCTGGGTGGGTCATGTAGCCATCGGCGTCAAATATCATGGGACTAGGTACAACATCATACTTGAGGAGCTCACTCGTGGTAATGAGTCTGTGTCGAGCAATGTCCATAGACTTGTCTGTGATGTTGACTTGTCTCACAGTTTGCTTTACAGTTGGCTTTGGCTTGCTGTTCCTTATGCTGATCATTGTCTGGATATTGCGACGGCTGATCGGACTGTCTAGTCGTACATTCTTCGTGATGAAGCGCTCATGGTGAAAATGCTCATAAGCCTCTTTCCCAATGTCTGATGCATTCAGCAAATCACTTCTTACCAGTGAAAAAATACACGAGGGCTGGGGGCGATTTAGCCCCCGAAATGCCAAAAAGAGCCCCGGAAATGCCAAAAAGAGCCCCCGTAAATTTGCATAGAGTTCAAGGCAAACCAAATTTTAGAGTGCTATTTTCATGCACGCGAGCTTGAAAAGTAGCACCCGAAAAATAAACTGTATTTTTTTCCCTGCTTCTTACGTCTTCAGGCATGCCTTGTTTGGTGACAAAGTTGTGAAGCTTCTTTGGGCAATCAGGTGAGAAAGGAGACCCTCTTTCCTCAATAAAGCGGACACAGTTCTGGATGTTTTCTTCGCTGGGCAAAATCTATAGGGATTTCGAGCGAGAAAATTATTACAAACTCGTCGTTACACTATAGACATGGTTAACAGATATATGGTTGTAGCTTTTTTTTGCTGGCGATCCATCCTTTCCGATATCTGATCGCAACCAGTTGATCACCCCGAAGCTGTACACGGGAACCGGGAGTGCCAGGTTATTGATCGCTGTTATCTTTGTTTTTTGAGCAGAGCTCAGACTTGAGAACTAGGCGGGACTCGGCGATAGTACTCCTTAGCAATGTTCTCCTTCATCGTTGCATAATGATATACCATCGCTTTTCGTCTATCCCAAGATATTTGTAGGTGTCCTTGTGATTCAGACTTTGTAGGGCCGTCTTGCCATCAAGCTCGATATTTCGACTTTTTACTAGCTTACCACCTTTTAGATTGCGTTGCACACTTTTCCAAGCCGAACTCCATTTTGAGTCATCACTGAATGCTTTGACTGTTACCAATGCCGGCTCTAACTCATATTCGTTCTTGGTGAACAGTTTGAGTCATCCGTGTAGAGCAGGTGGCTGATGGTGTTGTGTTTATATACTGTAAATCCCAGACCCTGTCTATTCAGCATTATTATTATTATTATTATTATTATTATTATTATTATTATTTCCAAAGTGGATCACAGCATTAGCAGCCGCTGGCTTCTGGGTTGGCGGCGTGTGCCCT
>NW_014577105.1:629185-651879 GCF_000485595.1 Priapulus caudatus | reverse complement strand
AGACGTATAGGAACTTGATAATCACTTGATAGAGACTCCTCATATAGATTTATATTGTTTTAACCCGTGTTCCCCTCCCCCAAAAAAACCTCTATTAAAATTGTTTATATTAAATTTTAATTAAAAATTTTAAATTTTAATTTAATTAAAAATAAAAATTTAAATTTAAATATTAATTATATATTTTTCTATAGGGATTTTGAGCAAGAACCCAATTTTTTTAGCCTAGGACCTATACTACTCATATAAAAATGGTTTTTCACATCATAAATGCATACAACTCAGCCCAGCCCCCAGAGTATTGTATTTATGGAGAAATGACACTTACAAACAATCAACTTGTGATCAGTGAAGCGTTTGATGACTTTGGTCAGCTATGATCGTGTTGCTTCTGCCACTGATTTGCTAAGTACATAGTCAATCTGATGCCAGTGCTGCCAACATGTGTTTCTTCATGCTGTCTTTAAGTTGAAACATTGTACGCAGGATTGTACGCTGAAATTGGTACAGAACTCTAATAGCATTAGTCCATTTGAATTCATATTACGGTACCACGCCAGTGTTTACCGATGACAGATGGCCATGATTTCCAGTCTATGCCAACACGAGCATTAAGATCACCTAGAACTATGATGTTGTCATCTTCTGGCTGTATCCGTGTCCCAACATGGGACATAGGGATTCAATCCAGAATTTTTCGCAGGATGTGTGCTGTTCCCAGCAGTGCGATTTTCTGCACTTCTTGGGTAGTGTGCATGGTGGCCAGGGAGTTCCTTAAGGTTCTTCTCAAAACCATTCTTTATATAGCCAAGTGCTAACTATATGGAGTCAAATGTTTACGAGTTATGCATAAATAACCGAAACATAAATGACACTATATATCCGCCCACGAAAGTCCAAAAATAGCTCAGACATAATCGTCTTTCTTCTTAATATTAATACCGTTCTACGCCATTCTTCCCCAAACACTGTATGAACAAATATAACAATACTATAATAATAACAATATCACCAACTATGTGAGTATGTGTGCGTGTGTGTGTGTGGGGGGGGGGGTCTGCGTGTGTGTGTGAATATGGGTGTAATGTGTGAATGTGTATATATTGGTGTGGTTTTATACGAGAGTGAGTGCATGCCTGTGAGGACGTATGAGCGTTGAAATGATTTTAAAGTTACTTGTACAGAAAGTAGGCCCCTACTATCGTTTTTGTATCACAATTTTTCATGTTGTATAGCCTTAATTGTTTTGTACTGTATTATTCAGAAATTTTATTATTTTAACTGCTGAACACTATATTGCATCTATAAAAAAAAATACTCCGTGAAAAAGACCGTCTTCAGTGGCCCCCTACATGTATTTGTTTTTGAATTACGTGCAATAAAGAATAAATAAAATAAATAATAATAACACACGATTGTAAACGTTTACGATATACAGCAGAGGCCTATTTCATTAAACTTATTACTAGATGTCTGATATTAGCGCATCACTGCATATTATATGCACTGTGGCATATATACAGGAGTACCCCGTTTCTATTCAATAGGTGCGAACATGAGACTGCGTACAGCCATGCGCTGTATCGTGCGTAACATGGGTGCAGCTTAGTGGTGCTTGCGTCAGCACTGGAGGCGTGCGTCATGCCGTCATGACACAAAGCTAATATTTAATGCAGGTATTATACGGTAAGAAAATCATGCTGATAACTATATATATATGCGCCCGGACGCTGAGATTTACCGCACCCTGTGCCCCCCCCCCCACGCATACACGCGCGCACACATACATAGGCCTACATACATACATACATACATACATACATACATACGTACGTACGTACGTACGTACGTACGTACGTACATACATACATACATACATACATACATACATACATACGTACGTACGTACGTACGTACGTACTGAAGGAAAAACAGAGGGATTATGATTATGGACACTGATAATGACTAATAAACACAAGGAAGAGCATGATATGCTGTTTTATTACTGTAATTTGCTCCAAAATTGGCGGGCCTACAGAGCTCTTTTCTGGCGGGCCTGCAACTTTTAGGAGCTATAGGCCCCGCAGGCCTACAGATTTTTCTGCTCAGTGGCAAACACTGACACACACGCAACTGACATACGCATACATGTATACATTCCCAATCCCACACACATCCAAGCGCACACGCACGAACATACGCCCACACACACGCATGCACGCACGCGCACGCGCACAGCAACATGTTCACATGCACGCATGCATGCACGCACACACGTACATGCTAGGGCACATTCACATGTACTCACATATATATGTGCAGAAGTGGACACAAATATACAGAAACACAGGAATAGGCAATGAGCTTCATAAATATGTTTTTTGTAACCTGAGCTACCAGTTAAATTACTGACAAACAGAATTTTAAAGTTAATTCCTGTGATATTTTTGTTTATTATATAATTTTGCTCTATAAGTAAATCACTATACTATGTGTGCAGAACATCCTAATTGTTTTGCCTACACAGTATCACAACTCTTGAAATACTGGGATGGGTTACTGAAAACTAGGAGTATTTTAATGGTATTGTTCCACATTTAGACGAAACATCAAATTGATATTCCTCTAATATAAATCATGAAAGACTTATCGTATGAGTCCATAGAAAACATTGGAATATGAATGTTCTGTGTACATCCCATGGATGCATGCATGGCCCCAGGTGGGGTTGATTCTTTCACAAAATTACAACCAGATTACACCTGTAGGATTTATTCACGTAGAACAAACAAGATCGATGGAGAGGTTCATTTGTAGCGTGGTACTCTCTTGAGAAGATACGCCCCCGCTACCTCTTCCATCTACAAATTGTATTCATACATTATAACATATATCATCAGGGAAAAAATGTTTAAAAAAATTTCGGGGGCTACTTTTCAAGCTCGCGTGCATGAAAATAACACTCTAAAATTTGGTTTGCATTGAACTCTATATGCAAATTTACGGGGGCTCGTTTTGCCATTTCCGGGGCTCTTTTTGGCATTTCGGAGGCTAAATCGCCCCGAGCCCCCGTGTATTTTTTTCAGTGTGTATCATCTAATGTAACAAATATAACATGTAAAACTTTCCCCTCCCTCGCATTCCTTTTCCCACCACTCAGGAGAATACTCTCCCCCCTCTCTCTATTTCACAATTATTCTGTTTATCTCTTTTTTTGCTCTTTGACGGCTTGTTTTTTAATGTCCACATGTATGGCTTGACAAACACGGTATGACAAACACACCACCACATTTAGTAGGGCTGCACAGATGGGTGTAAGCAGGAAAGTCCCGATGGTACAAACCTGGAGGTTAGAGAGGACGTCATGGGAGTGGTCGCCATCAGGTAACTCGATCCTCGGTCCCTTACTCAGTGATACGTTCGAATCGCCCGATGACGCCAGAGATGGGGACGACATCGCCACACTCTTATATAGCACCAGGCGGGTCTAGTTCAGGTTATAGGCCGCCTCAAATGTTCACAAACACACTAATTGTAGGCGTAGTTAGTCCAATCTTCAAGCTTATCGGTGCAAGCGAACAGTACGCATAGAAATACTGTTGACTGTGTGTGTGCGTATCGAATCTCCCTCGGTTGGTCAGTATTGATGATAGGCACTGCAGCTAGTGATTAACACTGCACAAAAAAAGCATGCACGGCACATGGAAAAGAAGAGTTAATGCAATATTATTAATGATCACACCAACAAATGATATCCCAGAAACATGCAAGAGGGAAAAGCCTGTGTTTACAACCAAAAGCCATTTTAACCGAGTAGATAATGAGATATACTAGACAATAGACAACTACATCTTTCTTAATGAACTGAAAGTTGAGCAGAATTTTTTTTTTAATTACTAGAAGATATATTAACACTGAATGAGTCAGAAATTGTATGTCTAAGTCGAACAGTGCAAAGACATTTAGAAGTCCGAGTGCAGTTACAGAGCGGTATATCTACCATATCCTTATCCAACACCTGTACTGGCCTAACAATCACTATCCTCACATGACTCTATAACAGTCGTGCTCACTAGCTATATCACTATCAGACAGGATCTGTTTCTACCACATGACGACCAAGCCCTTTCTCTTTCTGGAATGCCATTCAAGCATGTCAGCTTGCTATCATGATTATGAAATCAATGAATTTCCTGCGTATTTTCACAACCCCACGAACATTTCGAAAAATTATTTTGCAAATTACGTCAGATTGCGAACGTCGTGAACATTCTGTACGCCGAGTACATGACGAAATTTCACCATGAAATCAATATATGTGATGATCACGCTGTCGCTGGTAGTGTCAAGACTAAGAAATGACCGAATCAAAGGATAGGAGGATTTATTTTAGAATTTGTACGTTCAATTTACTACCTCCACCGGTACTGTTAGCTATAATTAGTCCAGAAACCAAAAGCGTTTGCCAGCGTGTTACTGTTAGTGTTACTGTTAAGGTGGGAGGGAGCAAAACAGGCACACCATCCACTTACTGAGCACTATGGAAAATTACTAAACGCTGATCACATACGAATTCAATTCATTTCAAATGCCTAACAATACATACCTGAACAGATGGTGGCAAGACATGTGGATTTAGATTTCCAGAGCTACCGGTTCCAATTAGGTTTCTAAGCGATCCTGAACTCATTTTAACGGTGTAAAATGAAGTATTATAGGAAGATGGTATCGCCTGTCAGCACACAGCAAAACAGGCAACGACAAGAGGAAAATTCCAACCGCAGCTATGACGATAACTGCGCTCTCTCGGTGGTGCCACCTACTGGGATAATGTTAAACATCACCGCATTTCACGTGCATATCGCGTGTTAGCTGCGCGCGCATCTATTTATACGTCCGCTATAAGCAGCGTGTAGAAGCTTCGCAGCGTCGACAACGCGAAATGAAAAATGTATATATATAAATAAAGTTACTCCACTTTGTCATATACACTAACAATGTAACAATATTCGAAATAAGCAGATGTCTTATTTGCTGCGGTATATACGATTTTAACCATTTCTTTAAATGAATTTCTTATTTGCTACGCGCGACTTCACGGTTTGAATAAATATATATATACAACGTTACGGCTGCCTACTTCTTAAATAATATTCTATTATTCTATTAAAAAAATGTGCCCTGAGCGTGTGTTTGTAATCTTAAAAATTGAAATAAAATAACGCTTGGTAGTGCTTCTTTCGTAAAAGTTTGGTGTGTTCCGGATTAGATGCCATGAACGCAATCGGTCAATTACTCGAGACACAGAAAATTGACAGAATGCCACTCATGCGGAGGCCATTGTTCCCATGTACGAAACAAGGTACCGGCATAACATAATTCGGTGCGCACGCTTATAAAAATAACATGTAAAATGTTAAAGTCGAAAATAAAACGAGCATGTACTATTTTTAACCGCACGCTCTGGTATTGTTTCATGTACAGCAAACGTATCAGCGCGGAAAGTTACCAGTCCGTCGATTGCTGCCAACTATGAAGAGTCAAAAGTTTAAGAGTTATGCATGAATAATCGCAACATATATGACACTATATACCCGCCCACGAAAGTCCAAAAATAGCTCAGACATAATTGTCTTTCTTCTTACTACCGTTCTACCGTAATAATACCGTAATAATATAATACCGTTCTACGCCATTCTTCCCCAAACACTGTATGAACAAATATAACAATATATACTATAATAATAACAATATCACCAACTATGTACATATATATATATAGCTTATATAGCTATATAATATATCTTAGTGTTGGTGTTATTAGAGTTATTACTGCTATTATTATGTTATTATTATTACCTCCGCCAGGGGCTTGGCGGAGGTTATGTTTTCACCGGCGTGTGTTTGTTGGTTTGTGGGTTTGTGTATAGCCTAACTGGAAAAGTTATGGACGGATTGTCATGAAATTTTCAGGATACGTCAGAAATGGGCTAACTTAGAATTGATGAGATTTTGGCGGTGATCCGGATCCAATTAATTAATTAATAATAAAATTTTCAGGATAGGTCAGAAATGGGGTAACTTAGAATTGATTAAATTTTGGTGGTGATCCCGATCCAATTAATTAATTAACTAATTAATTAATGAACTAATTAATTAATTAATTAAATTTTCAGGATAGGTCAGAAATGGGGTAAAACTTAGAATTGATTACATTTTGGCGGATCCAATTAATTATTTAATTAATTAACTAATTAATTAATTACTTAATAAATACATTTCACATTGAGAGAATTCAGCTGCCTTGGCGGAGGTCTGCGCTCTCCGAGTGCTCTAGTTGTTATTATTATTATTATTTCCAAAGTGGATCACGGCATTAGCCAGTGGCTTCTGGGTTGGCCGTGTCCCAACCTGGGGCATAGTGGTTAATCCAGAAGTTTTCGCAGGATGTGTGCTGTTCTCAGTAGTGGCGATTTTCTGCACTTCTTGGGCAGTGTGGTGTCAGGGAGTTCCTTGAGGTTCTTCTCAAAACCATTCTTTATAGAGCCAAGTGCTCCACACACCACTGGCACAATTGTCGTCTAAGTATTCCACATCCTGCTTATTTCTGATCTCCAGATTTTGTACTTGGTGATCGAGTTTGTCTCTTTCCTTCACCATGATGTTAGTATCATCTGAGTACGGCTACGTCAATCAGCACGCATCGTTTGTCTTCTTGTTGTGGAGCACTATATCGGGGCGGTTTGCAGGTATGTGCGATCTGTCTGCACTGCCATCCACATTATGGTAGGATCTTTGATGTTGGTAACTGGTCTCTGAGTATGTTATATCCATTTGTCAGGTACTTGCTCACAGTTCACTGCAGATTGACCAGTGCAGATAGCTGGCTACCTAAGTTATGGGGCTTTGTGTACTCGTTGCATGGGCCAGCACTGTGCATCCGCAATGTGGCTGATGGTCTCCTCTGCCTGCTGCGCATTCTGCATTTGCTGTTGACCTGTTGCTTGAGGATGTTGAGTCGATGGTTCTGGTGTTGAGTGCTTGGTCTTAGGCTGCAATGATCAGGCTTTCTGTCTCCCTTTGAGCCCGGAAGACTCAGCCAGGTAGCGTGCAATCTTATTGACAATGGCCTGTCGGGGCTCTTGTAGAATCTTCCATGCAAAGGCTTGTTTCTTCAATACTTCGATCATCTCTCTGCTCCATATTGGCCTTCAGTCTCTGCTTTGTTGAGGATTGGCCGGTGGCCTGAGGGAGACAAGTATTTGCTTTGGATTTCTTTAGCTCGCGTAAGATCGAGAGCGTGCGTGGATGTTTCGAGACTGATGGATTTTGATATAGATTTGTAAATTTGTCTTTCTTAAGCTCAATGTCGCCTAGACCTCCAATGGCAGTGTTATACGCAGACATCAGTTCAATGAAACCACGACCACCATTTTGCCTCTTGATGTACAGTCGCTCTACGTTTGCTTTTGGGTGATGGAGCCCGATATATATGGTTAGTAGCTTTTTTTGTCTGTCGATCCATCCTTTCGATATCTGATCGCAACCAGTTGATCACCCGAAGCTGTACAACGGGAACCGGGAGTGCCAGGATATGATCGCTGTTATCTTGTTTTTTGAGCAGAGCTCAGACTTGAGAACTAGGCGGACTCGGCGATAGTACTCCTTAGCAATGTTCTCCTTCATCGTTGCATAATGAATACCATCGCTTTTCGTCTATCCCAAGATATTTGTAGGTGTCCTTGTGATTCAGACTTTTGTAGGGCCGTCTTGCCATCAAGCTCGATATTTCGACTTTTTACTAGCTTACCACCTTTTAAGATTGCGGTTGCACACTTTTCCAAGCGAACTCCATTTTGATGTCATCACTGATGCTTTGACTGTTACAATGCCGTCTAACTCATATTCGTTCTTGTGAACAGTTTGAGGTCATCCGTGTAGAGCAGGGTGGCTGATGGTGTTGTGTTTATATACTGTAAAATCCAGACCCTGTCTATTCAGCATTATTATTATTATTATTATTTATTATTATTATTATTATTATTATTTCCAAAGTGGATCACAGCATTAGCCGCTGGCTTCTGGGTTGGCCGTGTCCCAACATGGGACATAGGGATTCAATCCAGAATTTTTCGCAGGATGTGTGCTGTTCCCAGCAGTGCGATTTTCTGCACTTCTTGGGTAGTGTGGCATGGTGGCCAGGGAGTTCCTAAGGTTCTTCTCAAAACCATTCTTTATATAGCCAAGTGCTAACTATATGGAGTCAAATGTAACGAGTTATGCATAAATAACCGAAACATAAATGACACTATATATCCGCCCACGAAAGTCCAAAATAGCTCAGACATAATCGTCTTTTCATTCTTAATATTAATACGTTCTACGCCATTCTTCTCCAAAACTGTATGAAACAAATATAAACAATACTATAATAATAACAATATCACAACTATGTGAGTATGTGTGCGTGTGTGTGTGTGTGGGGGGGGGGGGGTCTGCGTGTGTGTGTGAATATGGGTGTAATGTGTGAATGTGTATATATTGGTGTGGTTTTATACGAGAGTGAGTGCATGCCTGTGAGGACGTATGAGCGTTGAAATGATTTTAAAGTTACTTGTACAGAAAGTAGGCCCTACTATCGTTTTTGTATCACAATTTTTCATGTTGTATAGCCTTAATGTTTTGTACTGATTATTCAGAATTTTATTATTTTAACTGCCTGAACACTATATTGCATCTATAAAAAAAAATACTCCCGTGAAAAGACCGTCTTCAGTGGCCCCTACATGTATTTTTTTTTGAATTACGTGCAATAAAGAATAAATAAAATAAATAATAATAACACACGATTGTAAACGTTTACGATATACAGCAGAGGCCTATTTCATTAAACTTATTACTAGATGTCTGATATTAGCGCATTCACTGCATATATATATGCACTGTGGCATATATACAGGAGTACCCCGTTTCTATTCAATAGGTGCGAACATGAGACTGCGTACAGCCATGCGCTGTATCGTGCGTAACATGGTGCTCTTGCGTCAGTGGTGTTTGCGTCAGCACTGGAGGCGTGCGTCATGCCGTCATGACACAAAGCTAATATTTAATGCAGGTATTATACGGTAAGAAAATCATGCTGATAACTATATATTATATGCGCCCGGACGCTGAGATTTACCGCACCCTGTGCTCCCCCCCACGCATACACGCGCGCACACATACATAGGCTACATACATACATACATACATACATACAACGTACGTACGCGTACGTACATACGTAATACGTACATACGTACTACGTACATACGTACATGTACATACGTACATACGTACATACGTACATACGTACATACGCACATATACACGCACGCGCGCGCGCGCGCACGCTCACACCGGTCTATAGAACACGTCTATTCTGATTTGTCTCGATCATTCAGCTTCAGTTTTATTTACATCCCCCACCAACCCATCGTCATGTCTCGGTGTAAAGTGTGGTTTGCAGATTGTAGAAATAGTAGGTTGTGTTTAGAAATGTCGCGACGGTGGTTGCATAATGCGTTAGGCGGCGGCAGCGCGTCTGATGATGTATAGATGGAGATGCGAAACGGTTAAGAGGGAAGTGTTGTGCATGTGGGCAGCGGGTGTGGTTGTCCGGGCGCGCACGACTTTCTTTGTTAGCTAGAAATGTATAAAGGGAAGGTTCTTGGTTGTGAGAAGGTCGGACGTGAGTGTGCGAGGCACGCGGCTGCGTGCGCGCATGTGGGTTGAGAAACAATAATACTATTGCTGAACTACGATAGCTACTGCTTGGACTTTGTAGTTTTCCTTATTCATCGCTACAACAAATCTGCTTTGAACCGGGTAACGTCATCTCCGTCGTTACATTTTGATGCCGTCGACAGTTCAAACCGGGTTTGCGGACATAACGCAAGATGCTACCACTACAAACGATTCACGAGCCACGGAGCCACGGAAGATAACTGGAGAAGGAAGAAGAAGACTAGAGAGAGAAACGGAGAGCGGACGAGAGAGCAAGAGAGACAGAAGAAGAGAGAGAGGGAGAGACGGAAGGAAAGAAGGCAATGCTGAACGAGAACGGAAGCCGAGAGAAGAAGCTAGAAGAAAAAAGAGGAAGATATAATGCCGTGAAAGTGTTGCATTTTTCCTAGTATTAATTTCGCTGTGCTAACGCTGTTTATTGTCGCCTGACTGCTAACTATACTGACGATATTGCCTGTTGCACATTTATGTAAGTGGAGCGCGGACGGTTTGTGTCACAATAGAGCGTTATAGAGTGCATAAGGTATAGAGGGCGTTACACGGGCCGAAAGAAAGACTACGGGGGAATTCTGTGGCAGCATATATACGCTGGGAATCCTCCACATAACGTGTCAGGGAGCCGCACCCAAGGCACCCCCGAAGCTACGTCCCTGATGTGTGACACGCATCGACACTCATGTACTCACACCGGATACGCCACGCCTGACGTACTAGTGTATGAGCGGCTACGATATGCGGGTTCCGTACGCTGATTACCGAAAGGACGTCAATAAGAAGGTGGGCGGTCACGTGTAGGCAACGGAATAAAGGCAGATCCGCAAACTGATATATATATATATGTGACGTTTGAGCCAGTCACGGCCTCAAGGTGCGCCACAGGTTCGATCATGGATCCACACGCGGACACGAGCAGTGACAGAGACCACGACACCAAGTTTGGTATTCAAACCGCGAACGCCGGTGCTTTTATTAGCATACCGACCGACAAGCCGGTAGCTATTAACGCCACACAAACTTACAGAAACATTAAACACAGCATATACAATATCAAATAATACGCCCCGAGATCTCGACGTGCCTGCGTGCGGGGACGGTCAAGCCGTCAGCAAGCACCAGGCAGTGGGAATAAAGTGTGAACGTACATCTTACCACTCGTTTATAAGCCTCGCGTTGTGTACCTTGGAGCAGCTGGCGAGAGACGCCAGTGCACCCCCTTACTGCGAGGAGCAGCAGCTTATATACCCATAATGGTCACGTGGCTATCCCACGTGACCATCCTTGTAAGATCCAGGGATTCAGGTCACCTTAGGACGCAGGTCATGTGACGGAAGTGAATCCCTACCCGTTATACTTGAATCACCTTAGGACGCGGGTCACGTGACGGAGGTGAATCCCTACCCGTTATACTTGAATCACCTTAGGACGCGGGTCACGTGACGGAGGTGAATCCCTACCCGTTATACTTGAATCACCTCAGGACGCAGGTCACGTGATCGCGGCACACCCTTGACCGCTACATATATATATATTGTGGTGATTGATTGAGTGAGTGAGTGAAAAGGACATAGATAACGAAACGGCGAGAATGGGGAGAAGGGGGAGAAGGTGAGTGAGAATAATGAGATGAAGAAAGGCATAGACAGAAAAAAGCAGCGAGAAAGAAAGGGGGAAGAGGAGAGAGAGATAGAGATCGAGAGAGAGAGAGAGAGAGATAGAGATCGAGAGAGAGGTGAGGAAGAATGGAAAGAACTTTCTCGACCGATATAGGCGGACCGAAATTCTCTTCCACAGAGTAGATGACAAACATATAATTAGCATGCAGATATAACTACTATATTAAAAGACTTTATAACGTCGTAAAATAACGCTCCGTGAATTTGTAAACACCACTCAATCAATTTTGAAAATGCACCTGTCTGTGCAGTGCCATTTATTCTCGTTCTTATCAGTCAGGTAAGGATGTCTGGGGCCATGTCAGCAATCGAGGAATTTCTTGACTAAATCAACGTTTCTCACTATTTTTAAGCTAATTATTCATTAATACATGGCGCCGCGACCCCCACTGTACCTTGATAATCCCGTAACTACTACTAGTACTTGCGGGCTAGAAATGGGTATACAGGGGGACGTCAAATGCAAGTAACGAAGGAGTTTGTGGAGACAGACCAAGTGATCTTATATTATGATAAAGTTATCACTCGGAACACTGAATATGCCTATATTAAACTCAAGCCAGTGTATGTAAACATGATGTGCCCAACAAGCGTGTAAACACATCTCCTATAAATAGCCATCATGCACAGGTTGAATAAATAATTATGCCTACAAGGTGCCCTGGTCCTCTATCACATAGCACAGACATTCGCTCTAACTCGAAACTAAATTAAACGTGTAGTGCCGTAGCTTGAGCAAATTCCATAGGGGGGAGGGGTAATTCCGTGACATGGCTGAGTAATGACGAAGGAAGGGCGCAGCTCCTAGTCAACGTGTATACAGTGTGGCGTGGATGAGTGGCAGGTAAGGGTTTCACGGATGATTATAGATGAATATACAATTATTTCAAGGTTTTTGTATTTATTGCATTTTTATTGTATTTTTCCCTAAAATCTAGGAGGAAAGGAACCGCATTATGGCCACCCCCAACGGTTACGGCCCCGAAACAAATTGACATCTATTGGCTAATTTAAACTTCACTAGTGTTTCGTTAGCTCAGGACACATTAGTATAATAAAAGTACAACACCTGGATTTGCTTTTAATATCATGCTACTGCAACGAGTACGCGCTCTCTATTTTAAATGGAGAGTGTCAACGATATACTATATTATCTCGCAATTACCACGCATGCGCGAATACTACTCTCAAGTTATGCTACCTTAAATATGGTATGACTATATTCGGAGAGAGAGCGAGAGAGAGAGATCTCTTGGGATGTCAAGCTGCCGGTGCCTATATACGCTCTTCAAATTTAAGTTTTAATTTAATAAAAATACCATTTTATTTATTTAATAAAGGCTGGACATAATTATAACTGCACGCGTCACCTCGGATACATACCGTCATCTATTGGCTGATGTACATTTTATTTCTGTGGCATCTTAGAATCATTAAAGTAAGACGTCGGGATTTATTTTTGATATAGTGCTCACTGCGCCGAGTAAAAACTTTCTATTTTAAAATTGCAATTTCAGCAAAATGTAAATTTGGTTCGCAGATACAGCGTCTGTACTAATACAAGGGTCCCGCTATGCCACAGGGAAACTTTGTACAACTAGCTATACCTTCTGATTGCTATGTTAATTGTTGGATTTATGTTTTCTAAATTTAAAGTGAAATTTCAACGACGTAGGTACTGTATATAGATTTATTTGATAAAGGCACATGCACGAGTCAGGTTGAACAAATATCGCCACCTATCGGTTGATATAAGTTCTATTAATGTCACGTCATCTGGGGCACTTTAGAATCCAAATTCCACGACAGATGGCGCTCTCGCTCATGGGCTCGCAATCTATCCAGAGCACATAAATCACCTATCAGTCATCTATAAATCATATATCATAAGAGCATAGGTGATTTATGTGCTCTGATCTATCGTGGGAATCACTTTCCCCCGGGCGTAAATGGAGGGTGCCGCTACGTGGCAATACTAGTGTTAAGATTAGGGTTAGGGTTAGGATTAAGGGTTAGGGTTAGGGATAGGGTTAGGGTTAGGGTTAGGGTTAGGGTTAGGGTTAGGGTTAGGGTTAGGGTTAGGGTTAGGGTTAGGGTTAGGGTTAGGGAAATAAGGTATAATAATATAATAATATGATAATATAGGAAAATAAGTGTTCGAAGTGACTAGTGCTGCCACGTAGCGGCACCCTCCATCTACGCCCGGAGGAAAGTGACTCCCATCTATGGTATCCTGAGTGTACGAAGGTGCACTGCACGCAGTTTACTTAGAATCATTAAAGTAAGAAGCCGGGACATGTTTTTTATGTTGCATTATTGCAGCGAGTATGCAGGGGCGTAGCTAACCCTTCAACGATGTGCAGGCAGAACTGAAAAACAGGCGGAGGGTATGGGAGTCCACCCCCAAATTTTTTTGAAAATGTACACTGCAGGAGATGGTATTTGAGATACTTTTAAGTACATGTACAGCCTTCATTCTGACTACGACAATTTCTCTTTTAGTGGAACAATTATTGCGTTTGCAGCGCGGCATTGATTGATGTACAGGTGGAGGGGCATTGATTAAGTCGCGCGCGCGTTTATTATTGAATATGTATAGGGGGTGACCACCGCTGGGATGAGAGTGACAGCAAAACTTTTTCCAGGAATAGGCGATCGCCACAACAAACAAGAGAGCAATTTTCATCTCTGTAGTGAGATTGACCATAGATATGGATTGACCTATCATTGCTCAATCATTCAGTGTGTGTGTGTGTGTGTGTGTGTGTGTGTGTGTGTGTGTGTGTGTGTGTGCTTCTGGGTTGGCCGTGTCCCAACCTGGGGCATAGTGGTTTAATCCAGAAGTTTTCGCAGGATGTGTGCTGTTCTCAGTAGTGCGATTTTCTGCACTTCTTGGGCAGTGTGGTGTCCAGGGAGTTCCTTGAGGTTCTTCTCAAAACCATTCTTTATAGAGCCAAGTGCTCCAACCACCACTGGCACAATTGTCGTCTTAGTATTCCACATCCTGCTTATTTCGATCTCCAGATCTTTGTACTTGGTGATCGAGTTTGTCTCTTTCCTTCACCATGATGTTAGTATCATCTGGTACGGCTACGTCAATCAGCACGCATCGTTTGTCTTTCTTGTTGTGGAGCACTATATCGGGGCGGTTTGCAGGTATTGTGCGATCTGTCTGCACTGCCATCCCACATTATGGTAGGATCTTTGATGTTGGTAACTGGTCTCTGAGTATGTTTATACCATTTGTCAGGTACTTGCTCACCAAGTTCACTGCAGATTGACCAGTGCAGATAGCTGGCTACCTAGTTATGGGGCTTTGTGTACTCGGTTGGGGCCAGCACTGTGCATCCGCAATGTGGCTGATGGTCTCCTCTGCCTTGCTGCGCATTCTGCATTTGCTGTTGACCTGTTGCTTGAGGATGTTGAGTCGATGGTATCTGGTGTTGAGTGCTTGGTCTTAGGCTGCAATGATCAGGCTTTCTGTCTCCCCTTTGAGCCCGGAACGACTCAGCCAGGTAGCGTGCAATCTTATTGACAAATGGCCTGTCGGGGCTCTTGTAGAATCTTCCATGCAAAGGCTTGTTCTTCAATACTTCGATCATCTCTGCTTCCATATTGGCCTTCAGTCTCTGCTTTGTTGAGGATTGGCCGGTGGGCTGAGGAGACAAGTATTTGGCTTTGATTTCTTTAGCCTCGCGTAAGATCGAGAGCGTGCGTGGATTTTCGAGACTGATGGATTTTGATAAGCTTTGTAAATTTGTCTTCCTTAAGCTCAATGTAGTCGCCTAGACCTACAATGGCAGTGTTATACGCAGACATCAGTTCAATGAAACCACGACCACCATTTTGCTCTTGATGTACAGTCGCTCTACGTTTGCTTTTGGGTGATGGAGCCCGTATATATGGTTAGTAGCTTTTTTGTCTTGCGATCCATCCTTTCGATATCTGATCGCAACCAGTTGATCACCCCGAAGCTGTACACGGGAACCGGGAGTGCCAGGTTATTGATCGCTGTTATCTTGTTTTTTGAGCAGAGCTCAGACTTGAGAACTAGGCGGACTCGGCGATAGTACTCCTTAGCAGTGTTCTCCTTCATCGTTGCATAATGAATACCATCGCTTTTCGTCTATCCCAAGATATTTGTAGGTGTCCTTGTGATTCAGACTTTGTAGGGCCGTCTTGCCATCAAGCTCGATATTTCGACTTTTTACTAGCTTACCACCTTTTAAGATTGCGGTTGCACACTTTTCCAAGCCGAACTCCATTTTGATGTCATCACTGAATGCTTTGACTGTTACCAATGCCGGCTCTAAACAGATATATGGTTCGTAGCTTTTTTGTTGCTGCGATCCATCCTTTCGATATCTGATCGCAACCAGTTGATCACCCGAAGCTGTACACGGGAACGGGAGTGCCAGGTTATTGATCGCTGTTATCTTTGTTTTTTGAGCAGGAGCTCAGACTTGAGAACTAGGCGGACTCGCGATAGTACTCCTTAGCAATGTTCTCCTTCATCGTTGCCATAATGAATACCATCGCTTTTTCGTCGTATCCCAAGATATTTGTAGTGTCCTTGTGATTCAGACTTTGTAGGGCCGTCTTGCCATCAAGCGTCGATATTTCGACTTTTTACTAGCTTACCACCTTTTAAGATTGCGGTTGCACACTTTTCCAAGCCGAACTCCATTTTGATGTCATCACTGAATGCTTTGACTGTTACCAATGCCGGCTCTAACTCATATTCGTTCTTGGTGAACAGTTTGAGGTCATCCGTGTAGAGCAGGTGGCTGATGGTGTTGTGTTTATATACTGTAAATCCAGACCCTGTCTATTCAGCGATTATTATTATTATTATTATTATTATTATTATTCATTATTATTTCCAAAGTGGATCACAGCATTACAGCCGCTGGCTTCTGGGTTGGCGTGCTGTCCCAACATGGGACATAGGGATTCAATCCAGAATTTTTCGCAGGATGTGTGCTGTTCAGGCAGTGCGATTTTCTGCACTTCTTGGGTAGTGTGCCATGGTGGCCAGGGAGTTCCTTAGGTCTTCTCAAAACCATTCTTTATATAGCGAAGTGCTAACTATATGGAGTCAAATGTTTACGAGTTATGTCATAAATAACCGAAACATAACATGACACTATATATCCGCCCACGAAAGTCCAAAATAGCTCAGACATAATCGTCTTTTAATTCTTAATTTAATACGTTCTACGCATTCTTTCGCCCAAACACTGTATGAACAAATATAACAATACTATAATAACATACACATATCACCAACTATGTGCAGTATGTGTGCGCGTGTGTGTGTGTGTGGGGGGGGGTCTGCGTGTGTGTGGTGAATATGGGTGTGAATGTGTGAAATGTGTATATCATTGGTGTGGTTTTATACGAGATGAGTGCATGCCTGTGAGGACGTATGAGCGTTTGAATGATTTTAAAGTTACTTTGTACAGAAAGTAGGCCCCTACTAATCGTTTTTGTATCACAATTTTTCATGTTGTATAGCCTTAAATTTGTTTTGTATGTATATTCAGAAATTTTATATTTTAATGCTGTAACACTATATTGCATCTATAAAAAAAATACTCCGTGAAAAAGACCGTCTTCAGTTGGCCCCTATATGTATTTGTTTTGAATTACGTGCCAATAAGTATAATAAAATAAAATAATAATAACATCCGTTGTAAACGTTTACGATATACAGCAGAGCGGCCTATTTCATTAAACTTATTACTAGAATGTCTGATATTAGCGCATTCACTGCATATTATATGCCACTGTGGCATATATACAGGAGTACCCGTTTCTATTCAATAGGTGCGAACATGAGACTGCGTACAGCCATGCGCTGTATCGTGCGTACATGGGTGCAGCTTGTCAGTGGTGTTGCGTCAGCACTGGAGGCGTGCGTCATGCCGTCATGACACAAAGCTAATATTTAATGCAGGTATTATACGGTAAGAAAATCATGCGTGATAACTATATATATATGCGCCGACGCTGAGATTTACGCGCACCTGTGCTCCCCCCCCACGCATACACGCGCGCACACATACATAGGCCTACATACATACATACAATACATGCACTACAATACGTACCGTACGTACATACGTACAATACGGTACATACGTACATACGTACATACGTACTACGTACATACGTACAATACGTACCATACACGCATGCGCGCGCGCGCGCGCACGCTCACACCGGTCTATAGAACACGTCTATTCTGATTTGTCTCGATCATTCAGCTTCAGTTTTATTTACATCCCCCACCAACCCATCGTATGTCTCGGTGTAAAGTGTGCGTTTGCAGATGTAGAAATAGTAGGCTTGTGTTTATATAGAAATGTCGCGACGGTGGTTGCATAATGCTTAGGCGGCGGGCGCCGCGTTCTGATGATGTATAGATGGAGATGCGAAACGGTTAAGAGGGAAGTGTTGTGCATGTGGGCAGCGGTGTGTGGTTGTCCGGGCGCGCACGACTTTCTTTGTTAGCTAGAAATGTATAAAGGGAAGGTTCTTGGTTGTGAGAAGGTCGGACGTGAGTGTGCGAGGCACGCGCTGGGTGCGCGCAATGTGTGGTTGAGAAAACATAATACTGAAACTACGATAGCTACGCTTGACTTTGTAGTTTTCCTTATTCATCGCTACAACAAATCTGCTTTGAACCGGGTAACGTCATCTCCGTCGTTACATTTTGATGCCGTCGACAGTTCAAACGGGTTTGCGGACAGTAACGCAAGATGCTACCACTACAAACGATTCACGAGCCACGGAGCCACGGAAGATAACTGGAGAAGGAAGAAGAAGACTAGAGAGAGAAACGGAGAGCGGACGAGAGAGCAAGAGAGAAGAAAGAGAGAGAGGGAGAGGCGGAAGGAAAGAAGGCAATGCTGAACGAGAAGGAAGCCGAGAGAAAGAAGCTAGAAGAAAAAAGAGGAAGATATAAGCCGTGAAAGTGTTGCATTTTTCCTAGTATTAATTTCGCTGTGCTAACGCTGTTTATTGTCGGCGGACTGCCTAACTATACTGACGAGTATTGGCCTGTTGCAGCATTTATGTAAGTGGAGCGCGGACCGGTTTGTGTCACAATAGAGCGTTATAGAGTGGCATAAGGTATAAGAGGGCGTTACACGGGCCGAAAGAAAGACTACGGGGAATTCTGGTGGCAGCATATATACGCTGGGAATCCTCCACATAACGTGTCAGGAGCCGCACCGAAGGCACCCCCGAAAGCTACGCCGCTGATGTGTGAACACGCATCGACACTCCATGTACTACACACCGATACCCACGCCTGACGTACTAGTGTAATCGAGGCGGCTAGGATATGCGGGTTCCGTACGCTCATTACCGGAAAGGACGTCAATAAGAAGCGTCGGGCGCGTCAGTGCTAGGCAACGCGAATAAGAGGCAGATCCGCAAACTGATATATATATATTATGTGACGTTTGACCAGTCACGGCCTCAAGGTGCGCCAGAGGTTCGATCATGGATCCCACACGCGGACACGAGGCAGTGACAGAGACCACGACACCAAGTTTGTTGGTATTCAAACCGCGAACGCCGGTGCTTTTATTAGCATACGACCGACAAAGCCGGGTAGCTTATTAACGCCACACAAACTTACAGAAACATTAAACACCAGCAGTATACAATATCAAAATAATACGCCCGCGAGATCTCGACGTGGCCTGCGTGCGGGGGACGGTCAAGCCGTCAGCAGCAGCCCCAGGCAGTGGGAATAAAGTGTGAAGCGTACATCTAGCCACTCGTTTATAAGCTCTCGCGTTGTGTAGCCTTGGAGCAGGCTGGCGAGAGACGCCAGTGCACGCCCCTTACTGCGAGGAGCAGCAGCTTATATACCCATAATGGTCACTGTGCTTATCCACGTGACCATCGCTTGTAAGATCCAGGGATTCGGGTACCTACAGACGCGGGTCATGTGACGGAAGTGAATCCCTACACCCGTTATACTTGAATCACCTTAGGACGCGGGTCACGTGACGGAGGTGAATCCCTACCCGTTGATACTTGAATCACCTCAGGACGCAGGTCACGTGATCGCGCACACCTTGACCTACATATATATATATTGTGGTGATTGATTGAGTGAGTGAGTGAAAAGGACATAGATAACGAAACGGCGAGAATGGGAGAAGGGGGAGAAGGTGAGTGAGAATAATGAGATGAGAAAGGCATAGACAGAAAAAAGCAGCGAGAAAGAAAGGGGGAAGAGGAGAGAGAGATAGAGCAGAGAGAGAAGAGAGAGAGAGAGATAGAGATCGAGAGAGAGGTGAGGAAGAATGGAAAAAGAACTTTTCTCCGACCGATATAGCGGAACAAATTCCTCTTCACAGAGTAGATGAACAACCATATAATTAGCAACTGCAGATATACACTCTATATTAAAAGACTGTTATACGTCGTAAAATAAACGCTCCACGGGTGAATTTGTAAACACGCCTCAATCAATTCTTGACAATGCAGCCTGTCTCGTGCAGTGTGCCATTATTCCGTTCTCTATCAGTCAGGTGAAGGATGTCTGGGCCATGTCAGCGAAGTCGAGCGAATTTCCTTGACTAAAATCAAACTGTATCTTTCAGCCTATATTTAGAAGGCATAATTATTCATAACTACATGCGGCCGCGCGACCCCACTAGTAACCTTGATAAATCCGGTAAGCTACTACTAGTACTTGCGGGACTAGAAAGGTATACAGGGGACGTCAGAATGAACAAAATGAAAAAAACAAGTAACGAAGGAGTTGATGGAGACAGACCAAGATAGATCTTATATTATAATAAAGTCTATCACTCGGAACACTGAATATGGCCATATAATTAAACTCAAGACCAGTGTATGTAAACCAATGATTGCGCCAACAACGCGTGGTAAACAACATCTCCTATAGAATATAGCCATCAGTGCACAGGTTGAATCAATAATTATGCCTACAAGCGTGCCCTGGTCCTCTAATCAAACATAGCATCAGACCATTCGCTCCTAAGCTGCGACACTAAAATTAAACGTGTAGTGCCGTAGCTTTGAGCAAATTCCATAGGGGGGGAGGGGTAATTCCGAGTGAACATGCTGAGTAATGAGGAAGGAAGGCGCAGCTCCTAGTCCACGTGTTTACAGTGTGGCGCTGGATGAGTGGCACGGTAAGGGTTTCACGGATGATTATAGATGAATATACAATTAATTTCAAGGTTTTGTATTTATTGCATTTTTATTGTATTTTTCCGCTATAAATCTAGGAGGAAGGAACCGCATAATGGCCACCCCAACGGTTACGGCCGAAAAATTTCGACATCTATTGGGCTAATTTAACAACTTCACTAGTGTTTTTTCGTTTAGCTCAGGACACATTATGTATTCATAAAGTTACAACACTGGATTTGCTTTAATATCATGGCTACTGCAACGGAGTAGCGCTCTCTATTTTAAATGGAGAGTGTCAACGATATACTAATATTATCTCGCAATTACCACGCATGCGCGAAAATACTACCTACCTCTACTCTCCACAGTTAATGCTAGCCTTAAATATGGTATGACTATATTCGGAGAGAAGAGCGAGAGAAGAGAATCTCTTGGGATGTCAAGCTGCCGGTTGCCTATACGCTCTTCAAATTTTAAGTTTTTAATTTAATAAAAAATACATTTTAATTTATTTAATAAAGGCTGACAGTAATTATAACTGCACGCGTCACCTCGGATACATACCGTATCGATACTATTGGCGTGATGTAGCATTTTTATTCTGCTGTGGGCATTCTTAGAATCATTCAAAGTAAGAACGTCGGGATTTATTTTTGATATAAAGTGCTCACTGCGCCGAGTTAAAAACTTTCTATTTTAAAATGCAATTTTCAGCAGAAAATGTAAATTTGGTTCGCAGATCAAGCGTCTGTACTAATACAAAGAGGTCCCGGCTTATGCCAACTAGGCGAAAACTTGTAGCAACTACTATACCTTCTGATTGCTATGTTAATGTTTTGGATTTATGTTTTCTAACATTTAAAGTTGAAATTTCAACGACGTAGGTAGCTTGTATATAGATTTATTTGATAACGGCACATGCACGAGTGCAGGTTGAACAAATATCGCCACCTATACGGTTGAGTATAGTTCTATAATGTCACGCTCATCTGGGGCACTCATATAGAATCCATAATTCCACCGACAGATGGCTCTCGCTTCATGGCCTCGCAAAATCTATCCACCGATAGCACATAAATGTCACCTATGCAGTCATTCTGATGAAATCATCATATCATAAGAAGCATAGGTGATTTATGTGGCTCTGATCTATCAGTCGGAATCAACTTTCCCCGGGCGTAAAATGAGGTGCCGCTGACGCTGGCAATACTAAGTATTAAGATTAGGGTTAGGGTTAGCATCTAAGGTTAAGGGTTAGGGATATGGTTAGGTAAGCGGTTAGGGTTAGGGGTAGGGTTAGGAGTTAGGGGTTAGGGTTTAGCGCGCTTAACCACATACAGGTATCACATCAATATACACTAATATGACTAATATAGGCAAAACTAAAGTGTTCGAAGTGACTAGTGCTGCCACGTAAGGCGGCACCCTCCATCTACGCCCGGAGGAAAGTGACTCCCATACTATGGTATCCTGAGTGTTACGAAAGTGGCAGCTGCAGGCAGTTTACTTAGAATCATTAAAGTAAGAAGCCGGACATGTTTTTTTAATTGCATTATTGCAGCGAGTATGCAGGGGCGTAGCTAACCCTTCAACGATTTTTTTGAAAATGTACACTGCAGAGAATGGTATTTGAGATACTTTAAGTACATGTACAGCCTTCATTCTGACTACGACAATTTCTCTTTTAGTGAAACAATTATTGCGTTTGCAGCGCGGCATTGATTGATGTACAGGTGGAGGGGCATTGATTAAGTCGCGCGCGCGTTTATAATTGAATATGTATAGGACACCGCTGGAATGAGAGTGACAGCAAAACATTTTTCCAGGAATAGGCGATCGCCACAACAAACAAGAGAGCAATTTTCATCTCTGTAGTGAGATTGACCATAGATATGGATTGACCTATCATTGCTCAATCATTCAGTGTGTGTGTGTGTGTGTGTGTGTGTGTGTGTGTGTGTGTGTGTGTGTGTGTGTGTGTGTGTGTGTGTGGGTTGTGGGTGTTGTGTGTGTTGTGTGTGTGTGTGTGTGTGGTGTGTGTGTGTTGTG
>NW_014577105.1:615599-625940 GCF_000485595.1 Priapulus caudatus | reverse complement strand
CTCTAACTCATATTTCGTTACTTGTGAACAGTTTGAGGTCCCATAACCGTGTAGAGCAGAGTGCTGATGAGTGTTGTGTTTATAAATACTGTAAAATTCCAGACTCCTGTCTATTCAGCGCAAATTAATTATTATTATTATTATTATTATTATTTATTATTATTATTATCGCAAAGTGGATCACAGCCATTACCGCAGCGTGCTCTGGTGGCCGTGTGCCAACATGGGACATAGGATTCAATCCAAGAATTTTTCGCAGGATGTGTGGGCTGCTTCCAGCAGTGCGATTTTTCTGCACTTCTTGGTAGTGTGCCATGGTGGCCAGGGAGTTCCTTAGGTTCTTCTCAAACCATCTTTATATAGCGCAAGTGCTAACTGATATGGAGTCAAATGTTTACGAAGTTAGTCATAAATAACGCGAAGACATCAAATGACCTATATATCCGCCACGAAAGTCCAAAAATAGCTCAGACATAATCGTCTTTTAATTCTTAATATAATACGTTGCTACGACCAATTCTTCTCCCCAAACACTGTATGAACAAATATAACAATCACTATAATACTATACATAATCACCAACTATGTGCTATGTGTGGCGTGTGTGTGTGTGTGTGGGGGGGGGGTCTGCGTGTGTGGTGGTGATATATGGGTGTGAATGTGTGAAATGTGTATATAATTGGTGTGGTTTTGATACGACAGCAATGAGTGCATGCCTGATGAGGACGTTAGAGCGTTTGAAATGATTCTTAAGTTACTTGTACAGAAAGCTAGCCCCTACTAATCGTTTTTGTATCACAATTTTTCATGTCTTGTATAGCCTTAATTTTTTTGCTACGTGTATTATTCAGAAATTTTAATTATTTTAAGCTGCTGTAACACTTAATATTGCATCTATAAAAAAAAATACTCCGTGAAAAAGACCGTCTTCAGATTGGCCCCTACTATGTATTTGTTTTTGAATTACGTGCCAATAAAGAATATAATAAATAAAATAATAATAAACAACGATATGTAAACGTTTAGATATACAGCAGACGGCCTATTTCATTAAACTATTACTAGAATGTCTGATATTAGCGCATCACTCGCATATTATATTGCACTGTGGCATATATACAGGAACCCGTTTCTATTCAATCAGGTTGCGAACAGAGAACTGGCGTACAGCCATGGCGCTGATCGTGCGTAACATGGTGCAGACTATTAGTGTTTGCGTCAGCACTGGAGGCGTGCGTCAGCCGTCATGACACAAAAGCTAATATTTTAATGCAGGTATTATAACGGTAAGAAAATCATGCTGATAACTATATATTATGCGCCGACGCCTGAGGATTTACGCGCACCTGTGCCCCCCCCCACGATACACGCGCGCACACATACACTAGGCCTACATACATACATACATACATACACCATATACGTACGACGTAGCGTACATCGATGTACCGTAATCGTACATACGTACATACGTACTACATACAGTACATACTACGTAACCAACGAAATACTACTGCAAACGCGCGCGCGCGCGCCACGCTCACACCGGTCATATAGAAACGTTCTATTTGAATTTGTCTCGATCATTCAGCTTCATTTTTATTTACATCCCACCACCAACCCATCGTATGTCTGGTGTAAAGTGTGGTATTGCAGATGGTAGAAATAGTAGGTTTGTGTTTAGTAAAAGAAATGTCGCGACGGTGGTTGCATAATGCTTTAGGCGGCGGGCGCGCGTTCTGCATGATGTTATAGATGAGATGCGAAACGGTTAAGAGGGAAGTGTTGTGCATGTGGAGCGGGTGGTGGTTGTCCGGGCGCGCACGACTTTCATTTCGTTAGCTAGAAATGTAAAGGGAAGGTTCTTGGTTGGAGAAGGTCGGACGTGAGTGCTGCGAGGCACCGTGGGCTGCGGTGCGCGCAATGTGGGTTGAAGAAAACATAATACTGATTGTGAACTACGATAGCTACGCTTGGACTTTGTAGTTTCTTATTATCGCTACAAACAAATCTGCTTTGAACGGGTAACCGTCCATCCTCCGTCGCTTACATTTTGATGCCGTCGACAGTCAAAGACGGGTTTGCGGACCAAACGAAGATGCTACCAACTACAAACGATTCACCGACCACGGAGCCACGGAAGATAACTGAGAAGGAAGAAGAGAGACTAGAGAGGAGAAACGGAGAGCGGACGAAGAGAGCAAGAGAGAAGAGAAGAAAGAGAGAGGGAGAGCGCGGAAGAGAAGAAGCATGCTGAACGAGAATGGAAGCCGAGAGAGAAGCAGAAGAAAAAAAGAGGAAGATATAATGCCGTGAAAGTGTTGATTTTTCCTAGTATTAATTTCGCTGTGGCTAAACCTGTTTAATTGTCGCCTGACTGCCTAACTAATACTGACGAATATTGGCCTGTTGCCAGCATTTATGTAAGTGGAGCGCGGACCCGGTGTTGTCGTTCACAATAGAGCGTTATAGAGTGCATAAGGTATAAGAGGGCGTTACACGTAGGCCGAAAGAAAGACTACGGGGAATTCTGCTGGCAAGCATACTATACGCTGGGAAGTCCTCCACAAACGATGTCAGGAGCCGCACCGAAGGCACCCCGAAAGGCTAAACGCCCGCTGATGTGTGAGAAAAAAAAAAAGAAAAAAAACACACATCGACACTCACATCAGCCATACCCCCATCAACCAACCCAACTACAAGCCAACCAGCCTGACGTACAGCTGTACACTGTGCAGCCGGCCTAGCATATGCGGGTTCCGTACATCGAGAGAGGCTATTACCACGAGAAAGGACGTCCACTACACGAAGTCGAGCGCGAGTCAGACTGCTATAGGCAACGGAATAGGCAATGGGCAAATCGCTAATGATACTATATATATATGTGACGTATTGACCAGTCAGACTCAAAGGTGCGCCAGAGGTTTCGATCATGGGATCCACACACGCGGACACCGAGGCAGTGACAGAGACGGCACCGACAGCAAGGTTTGGTATTCACACACGCGCGAACGCGCGGTGCTTTTATATTAGCATAACGGACGACAAAGCCGCGGTAGCTATTAACGCCACACAAACTTACAGAAACATAAACACAGGCTAATATCAGATACAAATACATACGCCCGGAGATCTCGACGTGGGCCTGCGTGCGGGGGACCGGTCAAGCCGTCAGCAGGCAGCCGGCAGTGGGAAGTAAAGTTGTGAACGTACATCTAGCCACTCGTTTTAAGCACTCGCCGTTGTGTAGCCTTCGGAGCAGGCTGCGAGAGACGCCAGTGCACGCACCCCTTAACTGCGAGGAGCGCGAGCTTATATACTCCAATGGTCACTGTGCTATCCACGTGACATCCTTGTAAGATCCAGGGATTCGGTACCTTACGGACGCGCGTCATGCTGAGGAAGTGAATCCCTACCCGTTATCACTTGATCACGCTTAGGACGCGGGTCCGTGACGGCGGTGAATCCCTACCCGTTCATAGCTTGAAGTCACCTCAAGGACGCAGTAGCGTGATCGGCGCACACCCTTCGACCCGTACATATAATATATATATTGTGGTGATTAGATTGTAGTGAGTGAGTGAATAGGACTAGTAACAGAAACGGCGAGAAATGAGGAGAAGGGGGAGAAGGCTGAGTGAGAATAATCGGATGAAAAAGGCATAGACAGAAAAAAGCAAGCGCAGAAAGAAGGGGGAAGAGGAAGAGAGAGATAGAGAGAGAGAGAAGAGAGACGAGAGAGATAGACGATCGAGAGAGAGGTGAGGAAGAATGGAAAAAGAACTTTTCTCCGACCGATATAGCGGAAGAATTCCTCTTCACACAGAGTAGATGAAACCCATAATAATTCAGCACTGCAGATTAGACTACTATATTAAAAGAACTGTTCATAACGTCGTAAAAAACCTGGCCACGGTGAATTTGTAAACACGCCTCAATCATTTTGACAATGCACACTGTCTCGTGGCAGTGCCCATTTACTCGTTTCTGATCAGTCAGGTGAAGAAGTGTCTGGGCCATGTCAGCGAATCGAGAGAAATTTCTTGACTAAATCAACGTATCTTCTCACCTATATTTGATTAGCTATTATTCATTAAATACATGGCGGCCGCGACCCCCACTAGTACCTTGATAATCCGGCGTTAACTACTACTAGTACTTTGCGGGACTAGAAATGGTATACAGGGGGACGTCAAATGAACAAAATAAGAAAGAACATAACGAAGGAGTTGATGGAGACAGACCGAAGTGATCTTATATTATATAAAGTGTATCATTCGGACACTGAATTGCCATATATTAACTCAAGCCAGTGTACTGTCAAACAATGATTGCTGCCAACAAGCGTGGTAAACACATCTCCTATAAATTAGCCAGTGTGTGTCGTGTGTGTGTGTGTGTGTGTGTGTGTGTGTGTGTGTGTGTGTGTGTGTGTGTGTGTGTGTGTGTGTGTGTGTGTGTGTGTGTGTGTGTGTGTGTGTGTGTGTGTGTGTGTGTGTGTGTGTGTGTGTGTGTGTGTGTGTGTGTGTGTGTGTGTGTGTACACGTGCAGTTACGTACTATATGAGTGCTGTTTCCACACGACCGGATTCCGCTACAATATTATTATTCACTTCTGATTTCATTTGTAAAAAAATTGACATGTATAAAGTTGTTTAGTACTCTTCACTTATGAGCATTAATAACTGACATAATTTCGACCGAACTCTAAATAGGTTTAATGTAAAATTCTATAATGCTATTTAGTAATTTTATTGTATTAAAATATAGCTATTTGACAAAATATGTGATTATAGTTTGTGATATCCGAAGGCTATGTATATTAGAAGTTATAATGCGAAAGTTTCTATAATTTTTTTTTCGCATGTGTAGTTGTTTTGTACTCTTCACTTATGAGAATTAATAACTGATATAATTTCAACTGAAATCGAAATAGTTTTAATGTAAAATCCTATAATGCTCAGCGCTTCAGATAGTATGCGAATTTGAGTAAAATACCCATTGAAAACACTCATTTATACGCATACATGTACAAAACATAGAGTACAGATACGATAGCATTTTTCCCAGTACGCATGAATGTATACAAACTTTGAGTACAATCACTGTAGTACACCTAGACACATTTCTTAGCTATAATCTCTGTGAATTTTGAGTTTATTGAAGCACGATTAGTCTAATTAATTACTACGGACCATTGTACAGCGTATCCATGCAGTTCTGTACTTGAGCGGCAGCGGTGTGGATCCATTTGGATACAATATGGTTTCTAATTGCGCGTTGTCGCAACTCTCTCTATATACGGCTCTGCTCACGTTTCGCAGATACTGGACAAGCGCGTCATACTGTTGCTTATGTCATCGCTATCAGTCGGTTAATTTAATAAAATTGTGTTACGTCAGTCGAGTCATTCAAGAATCAAGTGAGACGCCTGCAGTTATTTTTAATATAGTGCTACTGCTATGGCTATGCGCTCTTTAGTTTAAATGTATAAATTCAACGAAAATACTATTCTATTTTGCTCATACTGAGCATGCGCGGTCATAAGTCTTCCGTTATTGGCAGATTTGGTACGACTAGTGAGAGATTCGTGTAAATATTTTCTTGTCAAACTGCCGGTGGCTATGTAGGTCTACTGTCTATACAACGTGTTGACAACAACCCCTTTATCTTAGTCATTTCGACTCCCGATGTGACTTTATAGCCGCTTAAGTGTTGGGGTGTAATATTTCTTGGATAATTTACTTTAGGAAAATTGCGTGAAATATCCTAATTCTATGAATTCTAGGAGCTGATAAACCTAAGAAACAGAGAGTAACAAAACGAACATACGGAGAAAGCAGGACACAATCCATAAGTTGAGTTTACGTCTCATTAATATACACTGTAATACGTATTACGTTGTCACGTATATAAATACTCGGATAGCTCACGAACGTTGTTCTCGAACCTTCGCATATCATGTTAAAAAGTTTGCAATCATTCGTTTGGTATAGGTGATTAAAAATGTGCTAATTGTTTAAAAATATTGAAAAAACCTGTTCATTTTCTAGATAGCGTTAACAGTTCCCTGGAAAGAAATCTGACCGCAACATTGTAGGCCACAGCAACGCACAGATCTCTCATTCGCTATACCAGTTTGGTAATTAAGTTTTTCTATAGAATGTCCCACTCGGTTGCATCAGCATTCGCCATCAAATAAAAGAAGTTCTAGGCAATTAATGAAGACACTGCGAGAGCGATAACATGAGATCTCGATTCCAGCAGATGCTTCATCAACGATTAGAGAAGTTGTAGACCAGGTGTAGGAGCTGATAGCACAGTGGAGAGATAATGATGTTTTAGTATTGGTACGTGATAGATGGTGCAAGAACATGGCACATCTATGGATTAACCGACCGCCACACTACGCGTAGCATCGGTCGACACAATTACAGTGCGAACACGGACAGACCCATCAGTGGAATAGAAAAATACACGAATAGACCTGTTTTGACATGACTATAATCTAGATCACTAGTTTATATAGTTTATTGCTTGTAATATGACGGAGAGTACAATGAAAATTGGGGAATATCGTCTGCGATCTCTATACGTTTTACCAACGCGAGCCAATTTGACAATCAAGTAATATACGAATTCTCTTTACCATCCTTAAGCAAAGCTGAATGCACCTCGTCGGTCCCTTTATATATATTTTTTGTTTCCTCTTTACATTTGAGTAGATACGCCTTAATGATTGGACATTAATTCCCGTTCTCACAAAGCCTGTTTAATAAATCCTCACACCATTTACAGTGAAATATGTACATGATCGACCCTAGATGACGCTACTTTCCACGAGAAGAGATCCCGTACACAAAACCTCTGTCTGAATCTGTAATTGAGACAAGGGGCTTAGATTCACTCCTCTTAACATGGCTGCCGGTTCTTGGTTATTATAAAAGTATAATAAGTAAATCGAAGTAAGTTGTAACATATAGTCGATTGAAACTAAGGCGGTCGCAGATGACAGCGTAGAGGTCATGATCCCTTAGCGAAGCGGTCAAGAAACCAAGAGCCAAAGCGAACTCACCCCTCCGACACAACTGTTGGGAGTATTAGACGTGTTATCACTCTGATCACATTCATGCGCCGTTCACCTTATCGATTAGCATTCGGGGCGTTGGTACATAAATCAACTTGCGTGTGTGCGGGAGCATAGAAGTCGTTCCGTCACCACACGTGCTTAATAAACACGTAATTATAGCAGAAGAGCGCGAAGAAGAGAAAGCGGGCCCAGAAAAGGATCCTATAATTAATAAATTCATAATCGAGATGGTGATACTTAATTAAGAAATTACTGGCGATTACTGGCGAAGATACGTGGGAAAACCAACACCTGTGCCTACAATGCATTTCGCTACACGCCGTATGTCCACAAGCTACGAGTGCAGCTATAAGTGTCGTATATATCGCGCAGAATTAATAGACATCTTGAAAGTTGAAACAAACATCTCGATCATTATCTTGCACCTTCACTGACGTTCCTGCGGACAGGCGCTTTCTTAGACAAAGCTACTTCACCTAAATAGATCTTTTGCTAGTTGTAGTGGCACTGGATAACGACTCCAAGAATATTTGCACCAAGAACGGCATGAAGACCGTCAGAAAGGCTGATAGATGTACGGATGGTAGATAGTTGGCCATTAAACGAATAACGATGATACGTAATACATTGCTTGTATAACTAAGATATTATAATGATGCGTTATAGACCACTGCTTTACACAGGTCCGCAAGGGACACCTTGGATGAAAAAAGACAGGTATACACAGAACACAGAAGACAGAAAACAGACCACAGAACACAGAATGGTTAGAGGGCAGTGCATTCAGGGTCAGTAAAACTTTTTTTCGCAATTCAAACCTGTATTATCTTGCATCATCTCTATTCATTATATCTGTGATACATTCATCGCTTACTGGTTTTCTAATAGTTGAGAATCCGTTTCTTTGAAATATTCACAGCAAACCGATTTAATTTTTGTGTGTGGGTTCGCGTACGCATGCGTACGTCCGTGCGAGTGTTTCAATGTGCATGCGTGAGTGTGTGTGAAGGCTGTGTACATGTGCGTGTGTTCGTGCGTGCGTTTGATCCGCCAATACGTGAGTGCGTGCAATCCGGCCACGCGTGCGTGCGTGCGTACAATCCGATCATGCGTGCGTGCGTGCGTGTAATCCGATCATGCGTGCGTGCGAGCGTGCATCGCGCGTCAGACATTAGAGTGGCTGTTCCATTCGAATGCTCTCTAATGAGAGAAGCTGTCAGAACGCGTGGTAGCACGAGCGTGACCATGTTGCAGTAATCGCGCATAACAGCTCAGCCGTACACGCGTCAAAGGTGTCTTTAAACGAGACAAACCTATCTTACGTATTATAATCCAGTACGGATTTTAAAGCCTGCATAATTAGCCTATAGTGATCTAGTGTGAAAGTAGAGCAATATTGTCGGTGTAAATCCCCCATGACGGCGGTGTAATGGAGGGGGTTGCCTATTTGCCCGAGCGGTATACCGGGCATTTATATCTACCATGGGTTTTCATATTAGTAATTAGTAGCCAAATTACCAAATATTGCGCCATAGTTGCGCAAAGAGCGCGGAATGTGTTGTACATCTATCCCATCTATTTGATCAACCCGGTGCTCAAATGCTCGCGAGCGAAAATCTATCAATGCAATATTTACGGTGTTAGCGCTATCAGGGCGGGCACAATATCAGAGGCGGGCACAATATCACCGCCTCTCGTGTTTACTTGTCACGCTATGTTTACAACGATGACCACAGTAAACTCACCTTGTATACGTTGCGGCAGGTGCTAACGAGTTTACTGCCGCTTCACGAAATGATGAATAATATTGCCAATACAGGCAGCGATCGGGGGACGAGCGGGCTAGCGGGCTAGCGGGCGGGCGAGCAGGCGGGCGGGATAGCGGGCTAGCGGGCGAGCAGGCGGGCGGGATAGCGGGCTAGCGGGCGAGCAGGCGGGCGGGATAGCGGGCTAGCGGGCGAGCAGACGGGCGGGATAGCGGGCTAGCGGGCTAGCAGACGGGCGGGATAGCGGGCTAGCGGGCTAGCAGACGGGCGGGATAGCGGGCTAGCGGGCTAGCAGACGGGCGGGACAGCGGGCTAGCGGGACGAGCGGGCGGACGAGTGGAATAGCGGACGAGTGGGCGGGATAGCGGGCTAGCGGGCGGGCGAACAGGCGGGCGGGATATCGGGCGGGCGAGCGAACAAGTGGGCGGGATAGCGGGCGGACGACTCGGCGGACGAACGGGCGGACGAGCGGGCGGACGAGCGGGCGGACGAGCGGGCGGGATATTGGGCGGGCGAGCGAGCGGGATAGCGGACGAGTGGGCGGGATAGCGGGCTAACGGGCGGACGACTCGGCAGACAATTAGGCGGGCTAGCGGGTGGACGAGCGGGCGGACGAGCGAGCGGGATAGCGGGTGAGAGGATGAGCGGGCGGGCGGGCGATCGGACGAGCGAGCGTGATAGTGGACAATCGGGATAGCGGGCGGGATAGTACTCGAGCAGGCGGGATAGTGGGCGGGCAGGCGGACGAGCGAGTGGAATAGTGAGCTAGTGGGCGGGCGGACAAGCGGGGTAGCGGGCGTGATAGCGGGCGTGATAGCGGGCGTGATAGCGGGCGTGATAGCGGGCGTGATAGCGGGCGTGATAGCGGATGGGCGAGCGGGCGGACGAGCGGGATAGCGGGCGGGATAGTGGGCAGGATAGCGGGCGGGCGGGCGGACGAGCCAGCGGCATAGCGGGCGGGCGGGCGGACGAGCCAGCGGCATAGCGGGCGGGCGGGCGGACGAGCCAGCGGCATAGCGGGCGGGCGGGCTAGAGAGCGGGCGAGCGAGCGGTCAAGCGAGCGGGCGGGATAGTGGGCTGGATAGCGGGCTGGATAGCGGGCGGGCGGACGAGCGGACGAGCAGCTCGCGAGTAGCAGTATATCCTAGCTTATGCTTCCTAGCTTATGCCTGTGAAATGCCTGAGAAAACATGCGCTGAACGTTGCTGCTAACGACCAACTATCGCGTGTCGTGGCGTCGTCGCTAGACCGCGAGGCGAGTGGGCGCATCTACTCGGGAGTCGCGCCTACGGTGACATCAAGAGGAAAATTCAAATTACTCACGTAGATTGCTCTTAATTTTTAACTTATAACAGGAGCGTGGACAAAATTGTGTGCGCGTGTGTGGTGTGTGTGTGTGTGTGTGTGCGTGCGTGCGTGCGTGCGTGCGTGCGTGCGTGTGTGTGTGTGTGTGTGTGTGTGTGTGTGTGTGTGTGTGTGTGTGTGT